>NC_081182.1:176219601-176354311 GCF_029867415.1 Vicia villosa
CTTTGGTATTTTGGAAGATTTTCGTGTGCTATACTACATAACATTCACAAAGTTTGTTAAAACTACATATAGTGGTATTTTAGAAGATCTTAGTGTGCTATACTACACAAAAGTCACGAAGTACGTTAGTCTTGCAAAGTTTGGTATTTTAGAAGTTTTTTTGTGCTATACTATATAAAAGTCACGATGTTCGTTAAACTAGAAAGTATTGGTATTTATGAAGTTTTTCGTGTGATATACTACATAAAAGTCACGAAGTTCATTAAACTTGCAATATTTTGTCTTTTTGAAGATTTCCGTGTGCTATACAACTTAAAACTCACGAAGCTCCTTAAACTGGCAAAGTTTTGTATTTTGGTTGATTATCGTGTGATATACTACATAGAAGTCACGAAGTTAGTTAAGCTTGTATACATTGGTATTTTGGAAGATTTTCGTGTGCTATACTACATAAATGTCACGATGATCGTTAAACTGGAAAAATTTGGTCTTTTTGAAGAATTACGTGTGCTATACTACATAAAAGTCACCAAGTTTGTTAAACTTACCAATTTGGTATTTTGGAATATTTTCGTGTGCTATACTACATAAAAGTCACGACGTTCGTTAAACTTGGAAATTTTGGTCTTTTTGAGGATTTTTCTTGTTCTATACTACATAAAAGTCACGAAGTTCGTTAAACTTACAAACTTTGGTATTTTGGAAGATTTTCATGTGCTATATTACATTGGTATTTTGGAAGATTTTCATGTGCTAATACTGCATAAAATTCAAGAAGTTGGTTAAACTTGCAAAGTTTGGTATTTTGGAAGATTTTCGTGTGCTATATACTATATAAAAGTCATGAAGTTCGTTAAACTTGATTACATTGGTATTTTAGAAGTTTTTCGTGTGATATACTACATCAAAGTCATGAAGTTTGTTAAACTTACAAAAATTGGTCTTTTTAAAGATTTTTGTGTGCTATACTACATAAAAGACACGAAGTTCCTTAAACTTGCAAAGTTTGGAATTTTGGATGATTTCCGTGTTATATACTACATAAAAGTCACGAAGTTAGGTAAGCTTGCATACATTGGTATTTTGGATTATTTTCTTATGGTATACTACTTAAAATTCACGAAGATCGCTAAACTGGCAAAATTTGGTCTTTTCAATGATTTTCGTGCGCTATACTAAATAAAAGTCACGAAGTTCGTTAAACTTGCAAGCTTTGGTATTTTGGAAGACTTTCGTGAGCTATACTACATAAATACACGAAGTTCTTTAAACTTGTATTCATTTGTATTTTGGAAGATTTTTGTGTGCTACACTACATCAAAGTCACAAAGTTCCATATAATCGCAAAGTTTGGTATTTTTTGATTTTCGTGTGATATACTACATAAAATACACAAAGTTCGTTAAACTGCCATGCATTAGTATTTTGGTAGATTCTCGTGCGCTATACAACATAAAGGTCACGAAGTTCATTAAACTTGGGAAATTTGCTCTTCTTGAAGATTTTCGTGTGTTACACTACATGAAAGTCATGAAGTTCGATAAATTTACAAACTTTGGTATTTTGGAAGATTTTCGTGTGCTATACTACATAACATTCACAAAGTTTGTTAAAACTACATATAGTGGTATTTTAGAAGATCTTAGTGTGCTATACTACACAAAAGTCACGAAGTACGTTAGTCTTGCAAAGTTTGGTATTTTAGAAGTTTTTTTGTGCTATACTATATAAAAGTCACGATGTTCGTTAAACTAGAAAGTATTGGTATTTATGAAGTTTTTCGTGTGATATACTACATAAAAGTCACGAAGTTCATTAAACTTGCAATATTTTGTCTTTTTGAAGATTTCCGTGTGCTATACAACTTAAAACTCACGAAGCTCCTTAAACTGGCAAAGTTTTGTATTTTGGTTGATTATCGTGTGATATACTACATAGAAGTCACGAAGTTAGTTAAGCTTGTATACATTGGTATTTTGGAAGATTTTCGTGTGCTATACTACATAAATGTCACGATGATCGTTAAACTGGAAAAATTTGGTCTTTTTGAAGAATTACGTGTGCTATACTACATAAAAGTCACCAAGTTTGTTAAACTTACCAATTTGGTATTTTGGAATATTTTCGTGTGCTATACTACATAAAAGTCACGACGTTCGTTAAACTTGGAAATTTTGGTCTTTTTGAGGATTTTTCTTGTTCTATACTACATAAAAGTCACGAAGTTCGTTAAACTTACAAACTTTGGTATTTTGGAAGATTTTCATGTGCTATATTACATTGGTATTTTGGAAGATTTTCATGTGCTAATACTGCATAAAATTCAAGAAGTTGGTTAAACTTGCAAAGTTTGGTATTTTGGAAGATTTTCGTGTGCTATATACTATATAAAAGTCATGAAGTTCGTTAAACTTGATTACATTGGTATTTTAGAAGTTTTTCGTGTGATATACTACATCAAAGTCATGAAGTTTGTTAAACTTACAAAAATTGGTCTTTTTAAAGATTTTTGTGTGCTATACTACATAAAAGACACGAAGTTCCTTAAACTTGCAAAGTTTGGAATTTTGGATGATTTCCGTGTTATATACTACATAAAAGTCACGAAGTTAGGTAAGCTTGCATACATTGGTATTTTGGATTATTTTCTTATGGTATACTACTTAAAATTCACGAAGATCGCTAAACTGGCAAAATTTGGTCTTTTCAATGATTTTCGTGCGCTATACTAAATAAAAGTCACGAAGTTCGTTAAACTTGCAAGCTTTGGTATTTTGGAAGACTTTCGTGAGCTATACTACATAAATACACGAAGTTCTTTAAACTTGTATTCATTTGTATTTTGGAAGATTTTTGTGTGCTACACTACATCAAAGTCACAAAGTTCCATATAATCGCAAAGTTTGGTATTTTTTGATTTTCGTGTGATATACTACATAAAATACACAAAGTTCGTTAAACTGCCATGCATTAGTATTTTGGTAGATTCTCGTGCGCTATACAACATAAAGGTCACGAAGTTCATTAAACTTGGGAAATTTGCTCTTCTTGAAGATTTTCGTGTGTTACACTACATGAAAGTCATGAAGTTCGATAAATTTACAAACTTTGGTATTTTGGAAGATTTTCGTGTGCTATACTACATAACATTCACAAAGTTTGTTAAAACTACATATAGTGGTATTTTAGAAGATCTTAGTGTGCTATACTACACAAAAGTCACGAAGTACGTTAGTCTTGCAAAGTTTGGTATTTTAGAAGTTTTTTTGTGCTATACTATATAAAAGTCACGATGTTCGTTAAACTAGAAAGTATTGGTATTTATGAAGTTTTTCGTGTGATATACTACATAAAAGTCACGAAGTTCATTAAACTTGCAATATTTTGTCTTTTTGAAGATTTCCGTGTGCTATACAACTTAAAACTCACGAAGCTCCTTAAACTGGCAAAGTTTTGTATTTTGGTTGATTATCGTGTGATATACTACATAGAAGTCACGAAGTTAGTTAAGCTTGTATACATTGGTATTTTGGAAGATTTTCGTGTGCTATACTACATAAATGTCACGATGATCGTTAAACTGGAAAAATTTGGTCTTTTTGAAGAATTACGTGTGCTATACTACATAAAAGTCACCAAGTTTGTTAAACTTACCAATTTGGTATTTTGGAATATTTTCGTGTGCTATACTACATAAAAGTCACGACGTTCGTTAAACTTGGAAATTTTGGTCTTTTTGAGGATTTTTCTTGTTCTATACTACATAAAAGTCACGAAGTTCGTTAAACTTACAAACTTTGGTATTTTGGAAGATTTTCATGTGCTATATTACATTGGTATTTTGGAAGATTTTCATGTGCTAATACTGCATAAAATTCAAGAAGTTGGTTAAACTTGCAAAGTTTGGTATTTTGGAAGATTTTCGTGTGCTATATACTATATAAAAGTCATGAAGTTCGTTAAACTTGATTACATTGGTATTTTAGAAGTTTTTCGTGTGATATACTACATCAAAGTCATGAAGTTTGTTAAACTTACAAAAATTGGTCTTTTTAAAGATTTTTGTGTGCTATACTACATAAAAGACACGAAGTTCCTTAAACTTGCAAAGTTTGGAATTTTGGATGATTTCCGTGTTATATACTACATAAAAGTCACGAAGTTAGGTAAGCTTGCATACATTGGTATTTTGGATTATTTTCTTATGGTATACTACTTAAAATTCACGAAGATCGCTAAACTGGCAAAATTTGGTCTTTTCAATGATTTTCGTGCGCTATACTAAATAAAAGTCACGAAGTTCGTTAAACTTGCAAGCTTTGGTATTTTGGAAGACTTTCGTGAGCTATACTACATAAATACACGAAGTTCTTTAAACTTGTATTCATTTGTATTTTGGAAGATTTTTGTGTGCTACACTACATCAAAGTCACAAAGTTCCATATAATCGCAAAGTTTGGTATTTTTTGATTTTCGTGTGATATACTACATAAAATACACAAAGTTCGTTAAACTGCCATGCATTAGTATTTTGGTAGATTCTCGTGCGCTATACAACATAAAGGTCACGAAGTTCATTAAACTTGGGAAATTTGCTCTTCTTGAAGATTTTCGTGTGTTACACTACATGAAAGTCATGAAGTTCGATAAATTTACAAACTTTGGTATTTTGGAAGATTTTCGTGTGCTATACTACATAACATTCACAAAGTTTGTTAAAACTACATATAGTGGTATTTTAGAAGATCTTAGTGTGCTATACTACACAAAAGTCACGAAGTACGTTAGTCTTGCAAAGTTTGGTATTTTAGAAGTTTTTTTGTGCTATACTATATAAAAGTCACGATGTTCGTTAAACTAGAAAGTATTGGTATTTATGAAGTTTTTCGTGTGATATACTACATAAAAGTCACGAAGTTCATTAAACTTGCAATATTTTGTCTTTTTGAAGATTTCCGTGTGCTATACAACTTAAAACTCACGAAGCTCCTTAAACTGGCAAAGTTTTGTATTTTGGTTGATTATCGTGTGATATACTACATAGAAGTCACGAAGTTAGTTAAGCTTGTATACATTGGTATTTTGGAAGATTTTCGTGTGCTATACTACATAAATGTCACGATGATCGTTAAACTGGAAAAATTTGGTCTTTTTGAAGAATTACGTGTGCTATACTACATAAAAGTCACCAAGTTTGTTAAACTTACCAATTTGGTATTTTGGAATATTTTCGTGTGCTATACTACATAAAAGTCACGACGTTCGTTAAACTTGGAAATTTTGGTCTTTTTGAGGATTTTTCTTGTTCTATACTACATAAAAGTCACGAAGTTCGTTAAACTTACAAACTTTGGTATTTTGGAAGATTTTCATGTGCTATATTACATTGGTATTTTGGAAGATTTTCATGTGCTAATACTGCATAAAATTCAAGAAGTTGGTTAAACTTGCAAAGTTTGGTATTTTGGAAGATTTTCGTGTGCTATATACTATATAAAAGTCATGAAGTTCGTTAAACTTGATTACATTGGTATTTTAGAAGTTTTTCGTGTGATATACTACATCAAAGTCATGAAGTTTGTTAAACTTACAAAAATTGGTCTTTTTAAAGATTTTTGTGTGCTATACTACATAAAAGACACGAAGTTCCTTAAACTTGCAAAGTTTGGAATTTTGGATGATTTCCGTGTTATATACTACATAAAAGTCACGAAGTTAGGTAAGCTTGCATACATTGGTATTTTGGATTATTTTCTTATGGTATACTACTTAAAATTCACGAAGATCGCTAAACTGGCAAAATTTGGTCTTTTCAATGATTTTCGTGCGCTATACTAAATAAAAGTCACGAAGTTCGTTAAACTTGCAAGCTTTGGTATTTTGGAAGACTTTCGTGAGCTATACTACATAAATACACGAAGTTCTTTAAACTTGTATTCATTTGTATTTTGGAAGATTTTTGTGTGCTACACTACATCAAAGTCACAAAGTTCCATATAATCGCAAAGTTTGGTATTTTTTGATTTTCGTGTGATATACTACATAAAATACACAAAGTTCGTTAAACTGCCATGCATTAGTATTTTGGTAGATTCTCGTGCGCTATACAACATAAAGGTCACGAAGTTCATTAAACTTGGGAAATTTGCTCTTCTTGAAGATTTTCGTGTGTTACACTACATGAAAGTCATGAAGTTCGATAAATTTACAAACTTTGGTATTTTGGAAGATTTTCGTGTGCTATACTACATAACATTCACAAAGTTTGTTAAAACTACATATAGTGGTATTTTAGAAGATCTTAGTGTGCTATACTACACAAAAGTCACGAAGTACGTTAGTCTTGCAAAGTTTGGTATTTTAGAAGTTTTTTTGTGCTATACTATATAAAAGTCACGATGTTCGTTAAACTAGAAAGTATTGGTATTTATGAAGTTTTTCGTGTGATATACTACATAAAAGTCACGAAGTTCATTAAACTTGCAATATTTTGTCTTTTTGAAGATTTCGTGTGCTATACAACTTAAAACTCACGAAGCTCCTTAAACTGGCAAAGTTTTGTATTTTGGTTGATTATCGTGTGATATACTACATAGAAGTCACGAAGTTAGTTAAGCTTGTATACATTGGTATTTTGGAAGATTTTCGTGTGCTATACTACATAAATGTCACGATGATCGTTAAACTGGAAAAATTTGGTCTTTTTGAAGAATTACGTGTGCTATACTACATAAAAGTCACCAAGTTTGTTAAACTTACCAATTTGGTATTTTGGAATATTTTCGTGTGCTATACTACATAAAAGTCACGACGTTCGTTAAACTTGGAAATTTTGGTCTTTTTGAGGATTTTTCTTGTTCTATACTACATAAAAGTCACGAAGTTCGTTAAACTTACAAACTTTGGTATTTTGGAAGATTTTCATGTGCTATATTACATTGGTATTTTGGAAGATTTTCATGTGCTAATACTGCATAAAATTCAAGAAGTTGGTTAAACTTGCAAAGTTTGGTATTTTGGAAGATTTTCGTGTGCTATATACTATATAAAAGTCATGAAGTTCGTTAAACTTGATTACATTGGTATTTTAGAAGTTTTTCGTGTGATATACTACATCAAAGTCATGAAGTTTGTTAAACTTACAAAAATTGGTCTTTTTAAAGATTTTTGTGTGCTATACTACATAAAAGACACGAAGTTCCTTAAACTTGCAAAGTTTGGAATTTTGGATGATTTCCGTGTTATATACTACATAAAAGTCACGAAGTTAGGTAAGCTTGCATACATTGGTATTTTGGATTATTTTCTTATGGTATACTACTTAAAATTCACGAAGATCGCTAAACTGGCAAAATTTGGTCTTTTCAATGATTTTCGTGCGCTATACTAAATAAAAGTCACGAAGTTCGTTAAACTTGCAAGCTTTGGTATTTTGGAAGACTTTCGTGAGCTATACTACATAAATACACGAAGTTCTTTAAACTTGTATTCATTTGTATTTTGGAAGATTTTTGTGTGCTACACTACATCAAAGTCACAAAGTTCCATATAATCGCAAAGTTTGGTATTTTTTGATTTTCGTGTGATATACTACATAAAATACACAAAGTTCGTTAAACTGCCATGCATTAGTATTTTGGTAGATTCTCGTGCGCTATACAACATAAAGGTCACGAAGTTCATTAAACTTGGGAAATTTGCTCTTCTTGAAGATTTTCGTGTGTTACACTACATGAAAGTCATGAAGTTCGATAAATTTACAAACTTTGGTATTTTGGAAGATTTTCGTGTGCTATACTACATAACATTCACAAAGTTTGTTAAAACTACATATAGTGGTATTTTAGAAGATCTTAGTGTGCTATACTACACAAAAGTCACGAAGTACGTTAGTCTTGCAAAGTTTGGTATTTTAGAAGTTTTTTTGTGCTATACTATATAAAAGTCACGATGTTCGTTAAACTAGAAAGTATTGGTATTTATGAAGTTTTTCGTGTGATATACTACATAAAAGTCACGAAGTTCATTAAACTTGCAATATTTTGTCTTTTTGAAGATTTCCGTGTGCTATACAACTTAAAACTCACGAAGCTCCTTAAACTGGCAAAGTTTTGTATTTTGGTTGATTATCGTGTGATATACTACATAGAAGTCACGAAGTTAGTTAAGCTTGTATACATTGGTATTTTGGAAGATTTTCGTGTGCTATACTACATAAATGTCACGATGATCGTTAAACTGGAAAAATTTGGTCTTTTTGAAGAATTACGTGTGCTATACTACATAAAAGTCACCAAGTTTGTTAAACTTACCAATTTGGTATTTTGGAATATTTTCGTGTGCTATACTACATAAAAGTCACGACGTTCGTTAAACTTGGAAATTTTGGTCTTTTTGAGGATTTTTCTTGTTCTATACTACATAAAAGTCACGAAGTTCGTTAAACTTACAAACTTTGGTATTTTGGAAGATTTTCATGTGCTATATTACATTGGTATTTTGGAAGATTTTCATGTGCTAATACTGCATAAAATTCAAGAAGTTGGTTAAACTTGCAAAGTTTGGTATTTTGGAAGATTTTCGTGTGCTATATACTATATAAAAGTCATGAAGTTCGTTAAACTTGATTACATTGGTATTTTAGAAGTTTTTCGTGTGATATACTACATCAAAGTCATGAAGTTTGTTAAACTTACAAAAATTGGTCTTTTTAAAGATTTTTGTGTGCTATACTACATAAAAGACACGAAGTTCCTTAAACTTGCAAAGTTTGGAATTTTGGATGATTTCCGTGTTATATACTACATAAAAGTCACGAAGTTAGGTAAGCTTGCATACATTGGTATTTTGGATTATTTTCTTATGGTATACTACTTAAAATTCACGAAGATCGCTAAACTGGCAAAATTTGGTCTTTTCAATGATTTTCGTGCGCTATACTAAATAAAAGTCACGAAGTTCGTTAAACTTGCAAGCTTTGGTATTTTGGAAGACTTTCGTGAGCTATACTACATAAATACACGAAGTTCTTTAAACTTGTATTCATTTGTATTTTGGAAGATTTTTGTGTGCTACACTACATCAAAGTCACAAAGTTCCATATAATCGCAAAGTTTGGTATTTTTTGATTTTCGTGTGATATACTACATAAAATACACAAAGTTCGTTAAACTGCCATGCATTAGTATTTTGGTAGATTCTCGTGCGCTATACAACATAAAGGTCACGAAGTTCATTAAACTTGGGAAATTTGCTCTTCTTGAAGATTTTCGTGTGTTACACTACATGAAAGTCATGAAGTTCGATAAATTTACAAACTTTGGTATTTTGGAAGATTTTCGTGTGCTATACTACATAACATTCACAAAGTTTGTTAAAACTACATATAGTGGTATTTTAGAAGATCTTAGTGTGCTATACTACACAAAAGTCACGAAGTACGTTAGTCTTGCAAAGTTTGGTATTTTAGAAGTTTTTTTGTGCTATACTATATAAAAGTCACGATGTTCGTTAAACTAGAAAGTATTGGTATTTATGAAGTTTTTCGTGTGATATACTACATAAAAGTCACGAAGTTCATTAAACTTGCAATATTTTGTCTTTTTGAAGATTTCCGTGTGCTATACAACTTAAAACTCACGAAGCTCCTTAAACTGGCAAAGTTTTGTATTTTGGTTGATTATCGTGTGATATACTACATAGAAGTCACGAAGTTAGTTAAGCTTGTATACATTGGTATTTTGGAAGATTTTCGTGTGCTATACTACATAAATGTCACGATGATCGTTAAACTGGAAAAATTTGGTCTTTTTGAAGAATTACGTGTGCTATACTACATAAAAGTCACCAAGTTTGTTAAACTTACCAATTTGGTATTTTGGAATATTTTCGTGTGCTATACTACATAAAAGTCACGACGTTCGTTAAACTTGGAAATTTTGGTCTTTTTGAGGATTTTTCTTGTTCTATACTACATAAAAGTCACGAAGTTCGTTAAACTTACAAACTTTGGTATTTTGGAAGATTTTCATGTGCTATATTACATTGGTATTTTGGAAGATTTTCATGTGCTAATACTGCATAAAATTCAAGAAGTTGGTTAAACTTGCAAAGTTTGGTATTTTGGAAGATTTTCGTGTGCTATATACTATATAAAAGTCATGAAGTTCGTTAAACTTGATTACATTGGTATTTTAGAAGTTTTTCGTGTGATATACTACATCAAAGTCATGAAGTTTGTTAAACTTACAAAAATTGGTCTTTTTAAAGATTTTTGTGTGCTATACTACATAAAAGACACGAAGTTCCTTAAACTTGCAAAGTTTGGAATTTTGGATGATTTCCGTGTTATATACTACATAAAAGTCACGAAGTTAGGTAAGCTTGCATACATTGGTATTTTGGATTATTTTCTTATGGTATACTACTTAAAATTCACGAAGATCGCTAAACTGGCAAAATTTGGTCTTTTCAATGATTTTCGTGCGCTATACTAAATAAAAGTCACGAAGTTCGTTAAACTTGCAAGCTTTGGTATTTTGGAAGACTTTCGTGAGCTATACTACATAAATACACGAAGTTCTTTAAACTTGTATTCATTTGTATTTTGGAAGATTTTTGTGTGCTACACTACATCAAAGTCACAAAGTTCCATATAATCGCAAAGTTTGGTATTTTTTGATTTTCGTGTGATATACTACATAAAATACACAAAGTTCGTTAAACTGCCATGCATTAGTATTTTGGTAGATTCTCGTGCGCTATACAACATAAAGGTCACGAAGTTCATTAAACTTGGGAAATTTGCTCTTCTTGAAGATTTTCGTGTGTTACACTACATGAAAGTCATGAAGTTCGATAAATTTACAAACTTTGGTATTTTGGAAGATTTTCGTGTGCTATACTACATAACATTCACAAAGTTTGTTAAAACTACATATAGTGGTATTTTAGAAGATCTTAGTGTGCTATACTACACAAAAGTCACGAAGTACGTTAGTCTTGCAAAGTTTGGTATTTTAGAAGTTTTTTTGTGCTATACTATATAAAAGTCACGATGTTCGTTAAACTAGAAAGTATTGGTATTTATGAAGTTTTTCGTGTGATATACTACATAAAAGTCACGAAGTTCATTAAACTTGCAATATTTTGTCTTTTTGAAGATTTCCGTGTGCTATACAACTTAAAACTCACGAAGCTCCTTAAACTGGCAAAGTTTTGTATTTTGGTTGATTATCGTGTGATATACTACATAGAAGTCACGAAGTTAGTTAAGCTTGTATACATTGGTATTTTGGAAGATTTTCGTGTGCTATACTACATAAATGTCACGATGATCGTTAAACTGGAAAAATTTGGTCTTTTTGAAGAATTACGTGTGCTATACTACATAAAAGTCACCAAGTTTGTTAAACTTACCAATTTGGTATTTTGGAATATTTTCGTGTGCTATACTACATAAAAGTCACGACGTTCGTTAAACTTGGAAATTTTGGTCTTTTTGAGGATTTTTCTTGTTCTATACTACATAAAAGTCACGAAGTTCGTTAAACTTACAAACTTTGGTATTTTGGAAGATTTTCATGTGCTATATTACATTGGTATTTTGGAAGATTTTCATGTGCTAATACTGCATAAAATTCAAGAAGTTGGTTAAACTTGCAAAGTTTGGTATTTTGGAAGATTTTCGTGTGCTATATACTATATAAAAGTCATGAAGTTCGTTAAACTTGATTACATTGGTATTTTAGAAGTTTTTCGTGTGATATACTACATCAAAGTCATGAAGTTTGTTAAACTTACAAAAATTGGTCTTTTTAAAGATTTTTGTGTGCTATACTACATAAAAGACACGAAGTTCCTTAAACTTGCAAAGTTTGGAATTTTGGATGATTTCCGTGTTATATACTACATAAAAGTCACGAAGTTAGGTAAGCTTGCATACATTGGTATTTTGGATTATTTTCTTATGGTATACTACTTAAAATTCACGAAGATCGCTAAACTGGCAAAATTTGGTCTTTTCAATGATTTTCGTGCGCTATACTAAATAAAAGTCACGAAGTTCGTTAAACTTGCAAGCTTTGGTATTTTGGAAGACTTTCGTGAGCTATACTACATAAATACACGAAGTTCTTTAAACTTGTATTCATTTGTATTTTGGAAGATTTTTGTGTGCTACACTACATCAAAGTCACAAAGTTCCATATAATCGCAAAGTTTGGTATTTTTTGATTTTCGTGTGATATACTACATAAAATACACAAAGTTCGTTAAACTGCCATGCATTAGTATTTTGGTAGATTCTCGTGCGCTATACAACATAAAGGTCACGAAGTTCATTAAACTTGGGAAATTTGCTCTTCTTGAAGATTTTCGTGTGTTACACTACATGAAAGTCATGAAGTTCGATAAATTTACAAACTTTGGTATTTTGGAAGATTTTCGTGTGCTATACTACATAACATTCACAAAGTTTGTTAAAACTACATATAGTGGTATTTTAGAAGATCTTAGTGTGCTATACTACACAAAAGTCACGAAGTACGTTAGTCTTGCAAAGTTTGGTATTTTAGAAGTTTTTTTGTGCTATACTATATAAAAGTCACGATGTTCGTTAAACTAGAAAGTATTGGTATTTATGAAGTTTTTCGTGTGATATACTACATAAAAGTCACGAAGTTCATTAAACTTGCAATATTTTGTCTTTTTGAAGATTTCCGTGTGCTATACAACTTAAAACTCACGAAGCTCCTTAAACTGGCAAAGTTTTGTATTTTGGTTGATTATCGTGTGATATACTACATAGAAGTCACGAAGTTAGTTAAGCTTGTATACATTGGTATTTTGGAAGATTTTCGTGTGCTATACTACATAAATGTCACGATGATCGTTAAACTGGAAAAATTTGGTCTTTTTGAAGAATTACGTGTGCTATACTACATAAAAGTCACCAAGTTTGTTAAACTTACCAATTTGGTATTTTGGAATATTTTCGTGTGCTATACTACATAAAAGTCACGACGTTCGTTAAACTTGGAAATTTTGGTCTTTTTGAGGATTTTTCTTGTTCTATACTACATAAAAGTCACGAAGTTCGTTAAACTTACAAACTTTGGTATTTTGGAAGATTTTCATGTGCTATATTACATTGGTATTTTGGAAGATTTTCATGTGCTAATACTGCATAAAATTCAAGAAGTTGGTTAAACTTGCAAAGTTTGGTATTTTGGAAGATTTTCGTGTGCTATATACTATATAAAAGTCATGAAGTTCGTTAAACTTGATTACATTGGTATTTTAGAAGTTTTTCGTGTGATATACTACATCAAAGTCATGAAGTTTGTTAAACTTACAAAAATTGGTCTTTTTAAAGATTTTTGTGTGCTATACTACATAAAAGACACGAAGTTCCTTAAACTTGCAAAGTTTGGAATTTTGGATGATTTCCGTGTTATATACTACATAAAAGTCACGAAGTTAGGTAAGCTTGCATACATTGGTATTTTGGATTATTTTCTTATGGTATACTACTTAAAATTCACGAAGATCGCTAAACTGGCAAAATTTGGTCTTTTCAATGATTTTCGTGCGCTATACTAAATAAAAGTCACGAAGTTCGTTAAACTTGCAAGCTTTGGTATTTTGGAAGACTTTCGTGAGCTATACTACATAAATACACGAAGTTCTTTAAACTTGTATTCATTTGTATTTTGGAAGATTTTTGTGTGCTACACTACATCAAAGTCACAAAGTTCCATATAATCGCAAAGTTTGGTATTTTTTGATTTTCGTGTGATATACTACATAAAATACACAAAGTTCGTTAAACTGCCATGCATTAGTATTTTGGTAGATTCTCGTGCGCTATACAACATAAAGGTCACGAAGTTCATTAAACTTGGGAAATTTGCTCTTCTTGAAGATTTTCGTGTGTTACACTACATGAAAGTCATGAAGTTCGATAAATTTACAAACTTTGGTATTTTGGAAGATTTTCGTGTGCTATACTACATAACATTCACAAAGTTTGTTAAAACTACATATAGTGGTATTTTAGAAGATCTTAGTGTGCTATACTACACAAAAGTCACGAAGTACGTTAGTCTTGCAAAGTTTGGTATTTTAGAAGTTTTTTTGTGCTATACTATATAAAAGTCACGATGTTCGTTAAACTAGAAAGTATTGGTATTTATGAAGTTTTTCGTGTGATATACTACATAAAAGTCACGAAGTTCATTAAACTTGCAATATTTTGTCTTTTTGAAGATTTCCGTGTGCTATACAACTTAAAACTCACGAAGCTCCTTAAACTGGCAAAGTTTTGTATTTTGGTTGATTATCGTGTGATATACTACATAGAAGTCACGAAGTTAGTTAAGCTTGTATACATTGGTATTTTGGAAGATTTTCGTGTGCTATACTACATAAATGTCACGATGATCGTTAAACTGGAAAGATTTGGTCTTTTTGAAGAATTACGTGTGCTATACTACATAAAAGTCATGAAGTTTGTTAAACTTACCAACTTTGGTATTTTGGAATATTTTCGTGTGCTATACTACATAAAAGTCACGACGTTCGTTAAACTTGGAAATTTTGGTCTTTTTGAGGATTTTTCTTGTTCTATACTACATAAAAGTCACGAAGTTCGTTAAACTTACAAACTTTGGTATTTTGGAAGATTTTCATGTGCTATATTACATTGGTATTTTGGAAGATTTTCATGTGCTAATACTGCATAAAATTCAAGAAGTTGGTTAAACTTGCAAAGTTTGGTATTTTGGAAGATTTTCGTGTGCTATATACTATATAAAAGTCATGAAGTTCGTTAAACTTGATTACATTGGTATTTTAGAAGTTTTTCGTGTGATATACTACATCAAAGTCATGAAGTTTGTTAAACTTACAAAAATTGGTCTTTTTAAAGATTTTTGTGTGCTATACTACATAAAAGACACGAAGTTCCTTAAACTTGCAAAGTTTGGAATTTTGGATGATTTCCGTGTTATATACTACATAAAAGTCACGAAGTTAGGTAAGCTTGCATACATTGGTATTTTGGATTATTTTCTTATGGTATACTACTTAAAATTCACGAAGATCGCTAAACTGGCAAAATTTGGTCTTTTCAATGATTTTCGTGCGCTATACTAAATAAAAGTCACGAAGTTCGTTAAACTTGCAAGCTTTGGTATTTTGGAAGACTTTCGTGAGCTATACTTCATAAATTCACGAAGTTCTTTAAACTTGTATTCATTTGTATTTTGGAAGATTTTTGTGTGCTACACTACATCAAAGTCACAAAGTTCCATATAATCGCAAAGTTTGGTATTTTTTTATTTTCGTGTGATATACTACATAAAATACACAAAGTTCGTTAAACTGCCATGTGTGGACCGTCCTTTCGGGCCATACCCCTCCGTGGGTGGGATACGTGAACTGACTCTTTTTTGTCGATCGGACGCTTTCGCGTCACTTTTGAAAAAGTTTACAGAGTCGCCACCGACCTTTTATTTTATCCAATGAAGGAAAGGTTTATAAAAGAAACAGAAAAAAGACCTTTGAGAGATTCTGGGTAAGGGGGTAGGTTATACAAAGGGAAGGTGTTAGCACCCTTTGTATCCATGGTTATCCATGGGCTCTTTAGTTTGCTTAGCTCATTTGCTTTACTTTTCAATTGATTCGGAATGCTTTACCTGTGTTTTTGAAATACCTTTGCAAATAGAATTTGTAATGATCCTTGTGCGGATATATACAAATGCTTGTTTATCTTTCGAAAGATGTTTTGAAAAGATCGTTAATTTTGTAATGATCCGTGTTTGGATGTATACAAAATATTGTCTTTTGGAAAATTCGTTTTAAAAAAACAACAGTGTATGAGAATTTTGTTTGTTTTGATTTTGAGCAAGCAAACTAGGAGGTCTACCCTGAGTTAGGAGGTCTTTATCCTTGTTCCCTTTAAAAATCTATCCATTCGTCGGATATAAACAAAAGGTTCGATTTTGTACTCGAAACAGTAGAAATGTAACTTTGATTTTGAAAAGAGTGAAAAGGGGTTACCCTAGGAGGTGCAAATGTGATTGTGATTGAATTCAGATATTTATCTTTGAAGTTAATGATCTGACGGTTCAGTTTTATCTTTGACATACACGCAGTTTATATGGGTGCTGGAAATTAAAATGCGGAAATGTAAAGTGCAGAAAGTAAATCTACGCTATTACATCGATTGTGCGGGAAATGTAAACTAGCCTATTTACATGAATTTGACATCCTATACATTTATCTAGGAATTTTAAATTGCAAGAAATAAAAGGCATATTTTTGTATTTTTGTGATTTATTTTAAAAATAATTAATGCATTATTAATTAATTTAAAATAAAGAAAAGATGGAAATATGATTAAACCTAGCAAATAAGTTTAAAAATATGTACAAAATGTTTGTTAATTGATTTTAGAACAAAACTAATTTTTTTGGAATTTTTGAAATTTGTTTTTGGATATTTTAAGTTAATCAAAACATAATTATGCAAATAATTACACAAATAATTAAAACTTAAAGAGAAAATTATCCTAAATATGTACAAAATTAGTTTATGATATATAAACAATATTTAACACAAAGAACAATTTTTTTTTATGATTTTTTGACTAATTAAAATAATTAATAAGCAAATATACAAATACATACTAATTAATTATGAAAAATATTGAAATTTTGAAGAAAAATAAAATATTTTTATTTCAGAAAATAATATATTATTTTAGAAGTTTAAAATATTTTTTGGGGAATTTTTTGAATTTTTAAACTATTTTTAATTAATTTATCAAAGAAATTAAAATAAAATAGAAAATAAAAAAGGATACTTATTCAGTGTGGAAGTTGACTGAGGGAGCATGGTGTAGCTGCGTGTGTGAGGCGTTGGATTGGAGATTGAATTGATCCAAGGGTTCAGATCTGAGGTCACATGAAGCACATGATTAAAGCAAGGCATGGGATTAGTGGGAGACCAAAGTCAGACTGGTCCCCACCCTCGCCTGCATGGACCAATGGAAACAGAGGAGAGAAGGTTGAAAAGTTGACTGACGAACCACGCTCGGACGCGTGGTCGTCTTCAACCTCCGTCCCATGCACTTTTTCAGACAGATAGCGGGGGTTTTTAACCCCCTCTATTTCACGATACAAAAACGTTATTTTCGGTAGCTTCCCAAACCTGCAAGAACACACGTTAGCAACATATGAAAACAACCCAGATCCACTAAACATGATGCCCTGAATCCAAATATGTCATTAGTTTCGTGGTTTGATGCTCATAGCTATAGGTTCGAAGATGTTAAAGTATGAACACTCATAAGCTTATGTTAATGGCATATGGCTATCCTCACGTGGGAGTTGGCATGTTAAGGCCCAGATCATTTGCATAGGACCTTATGAGCATGATAGGATGGTTGGTTAGCATTGAAATCAGTTGCATATACAAAAACGAAAATAAAATTCATATGTACATGAAGAGTATTATATGCTTTATACGACTCTCATGGGCCTGTGTTTAAAGTTCAATCTTACTCTATTATCTTTGAGAAGATGATTAGAATGCTTGGTTTGTATTAATATTGATTGGAAAATTGATTTTGAAAATTACAAAGTATGGAGATTTTTTGAGAATTTTGAGAGGTTTGTGGCTATTCTCTTGCTATCTCTTCGTGTGTCCCCTTGTTGTGGAGGTATGCTGCTCCTTTTATAGCCCATAGGCTGCTTGGAAGTGAAGCAAGAAACTTTGTTGTCTTTGTTGAAAGTTTGATTTTTAAAATATTAAAAATCTTTGAATTGTTGACCAAGCTTGACTCCATTCAATGCTCTTGTCTTGCTCTTCAATTCTTGCAGAAAAAATGAAGATTCCTTGAAGTGAGTCATACTTGGAGGCCAAGCAACCATTATCCATGCATTTTCCTTTTAATTTTAATCTTAAAGTAAGATAAAATTATGCAAAAAATGGCCAATAAAGATGTGGGCTTTGTCTTGGTCGTGGGAGGCCCATAGTAACATGGCAAAGATGTTTGGACCATAAAAACTTGGACTCATTTGGAAAAAAAACATTTTTGAGCAATGTTGATTTCATGCATTTTCCCAAAATTTAGCCAACTTCAACAAGGTGTAAATCCTTCAATTTTTGTCATATGAAGGAGATCTTGCACTTTTTGGAAACCTCAAAGAGTCCTCTAACCAATGTCTTTGGTCTCATATCAAAATGATTTTTGGTTCTCCTTGTGTGTCCATTTGAAAAAAGTGTCTTTTTGTTGACTTTGAAAATGACCTGTAATGTCTTTGGCCATATTTTTCAAATGGTGAATGCTATGACCATGGGATCAATTGCATTTGAAAGATAATTGAATTTCCTTCAAAATGAGCTTTGGTTGACATTTTTTGGATGAAGGATGAGAGAGTTATGATCAGTCAAAGTTGAGTTGACTTTTCAGGCAAAAACCCTAATTTTGAATCTTAGGGTTTTGTTGATTTTTGATCTTTCCTTGATGAATTGTGATCATCCAATGATCAAATGTTGAATCCTTTGACAAAATATGGACTTTGACAAAAAATTTCATTTTTGACTGTCAGTTGACTTTTTTGGTCAAACGGGTCGTCTGTTGACTGTTTGAGCTGCTGACGGTGCGTCTGAGTGAATTGAAGTTTGAAAATTTGTATGATGGTACTTTGAGATGTATGGATGTATATGGAATCCACTTGAGCTCTCAAAACTTGTTGCTCCTGTTAAAACAAGAAAAACCCTGATTAGGGACTGTCTGTATAGGAGGCAATTAAGCGTACCTGATTTTTGTGCAGTGCTGAGTTTCTGCTAATCGTGTGATATTCAGAAGACTTCTAACACAAAAATCTTTGAAAATTTGAATTGTGAATGATTGATTTGATTGATTGTACAAAACACTGAGAGTTGTACTGTCTGCAGTTTGTCTGTCAACTGACTGTTCGTGTACTGAAGCAGCAGTTAAAGTGAAAAAGTCAACTGTCAAAGTTAATTTTCTTTTCTTTTTTGTTGTTATTTTTGTTTTTGTTTGGTGTGAAGCATGAAAATTTATTTACATGACTTGTTAGAAAACAGAAACATAATAAATAACTGATATTTACGGTATGCGGGCAAAATTACCGATAATAACCTGAAAATTGTTTACTGCACAGAAATAGAAATATTTGACTGGCAGAAAACACACAAGTTAAGATTTGATTTTTGAAAAAGAGATTTGAAAAGATTTTGAAAATAATGGAATATAGTACAAAAGTTAGTGGGAAACCAAAAACAATTGTTACCAGTATAGTGTGAGTTTCCTGCTTCTGCGCCTGCAAAAAGAGTTAACTCTGCATGATTGTGTTAGTACTATTTATCTGTAAATAAATAAATAGTATTTGTGATGTAATGAACAGTATTTGGCGTTTGCGTAAGAATAAATTCCTTTGTAAGCCAAGCTACTGTATAAGAAAAGTTTCTGAAATTTAAGTACTTCATATGCTAGGATATTTGAAATAAAAATCCATGATTATATGAAACTCTTAATTTTCAGATTGGAGTTTTCTTGAAAAAAGATGTGGGCAAATTTTGGGGTATAACAGTTGCCCCTATTCAATCTTCTTAAACCTGAAGAGATTGTCTGAAATCTGAAGGTAGAAGATGATTGAATAATTAGATGCCCTGAAAATTTGCACTTACCTTGATCAGAAGAGATGTTGGAAGCTGCATTTGAATGTTGTCTGCGAAATGTTGTTGGCAGATTGAAACATTACCTGAGATGGGCTTTTCAGATGCCATCTGGAAAATGTGTTGAGGGTTTGTTCATCAGAATGAATCCATTGATTATATCTTGATGAAGGACTTGAAAGTTGATCATTGTGGAACCGTCTGAGGTATCACTTTAGATCTGCAAGATTAGATCGTTCTGGAACCGTCAGAGGTATCGCCTTAGATCTGCAATGTTAGATCGTTCTGGAACCGTCGGAGGTATCGCCTTAGATCTGCAATGTTAGATCGTTCTGGAACCGTTTGAGGTATCGCCTTAGATCTGTAATGCTAGATCGTTCTGGAACCGTTTGAGGTATCGCCTTAGATCTGCAATGTTAGATCGTTCTGGAACCGTCTGAGGTATCGCCTTAGATCTGTAATGCTAGATCGTTCTGGAACCGTCTGAGGTATAGCCTTAGATCTGCAATGTTAGATCGTTCTGGAACCGTTTGAGGTATCGCCTTAGATCTGTAATGTTAGATCGTTCTGGAACCGTTTGAGGTATCGCCTTAGATCTGTAATGCTAGATCGTTCTGGAACCGTTTGAGGTATCGCCTTAGATCTGTAATGTTAGATCGTTCTGGAACCGTTTGAGGTATCGCCTTAGATCTGTAATGCTTGTTGATAAATGAGTTGAGAATGAGAGTTCTTCAGAGTGAATCTTTGGTTTGATTGTATCTGAAAGGACTACATGTGATTGAGAACATCTTTGTTGAAGACATCTGTCTACCTGAAAAATCAAGTTAATAATATGCGATGTCTATGATGCATGTATGATATGAGATCCTCGAGCTAGAGGAGAAATATGCAAGTTATGTTGTGTATGAATATGCGTATGATGCATGATTGTGAATGTGAATATGAGTGTGAATGTGATGCATGGTTTATGCAGCTTAGAGCGTGTCAAGCTCCTGATTGGGAAAATAAATCCCAGCTTAGTCGTCAAGAAATGAAGGCATTGTGATTGGGAAAATAAATCCCTGCTAGCCATTTGGAAGTGAAGGCATCGTGGTTGTTGATGATCTTCTGTCTCGCTTGAGTACCCCGGGTTGGGGAAATTCTTTGAGAACCAGGATGTTCTATTGAAGGATCTTTGATTACTGCTCGGGGATGAACAGTAGTTTTGAGAGTTCGGACTGTGACGCCCTTTGGAGTGGGAATGAGGAAGATGCATAATCCTCCGATGCACTATCTGACCAAGTTTGGGTGCGGAGATCACACCTTCTGAAGACAGTAATCTGGAACAACCCTGCTGGGGAATAAGACTTCTTTCGAAAGAAAAATCTTTTTGAGGGATTTGTTGAGGAATGTGTCTCCATTGGGGAAACTTCCTTCTGATGCTGGTTTAGGATAATGTCCAAATAATTGGGACATATCCGGAATGCTATTCCTGTTTTTCCTGGTAAACATCAATCATATTCAAATGCATATGTTCATTCAAAATATCATTGGGATGCTCGCGTATTCAAAACAGAAAAAATGAAAATGTTAGTTATAAGCTGCATTGATTTTTGAAAAAGTGCCGTGATAGGCGGATTAGTATAGGGAGACAACAATCCTAGAAGTAGGAAATTGTCAGAAAGTTTTGAAAAGTATTTATGAAAAGAAATAGCTATGTGAGAACGATCCAGTCAAGTTTCAATTCTGCTATTGCCAATCTGTCTTCGAGCATCTCATCCCTCACTTGTTGGAAGAAAGTGATTGGACTGATCGGTGTCTTTGAGGTGTTGAACCTTGTCGGTGAGTAGGCAGCTGAGCGGGACATAGTTGTATGCTTTATTCCCTAATTTTTGCCTAGGCTGCCCTTTCAGGTTTTCAGCCTACCGGGATTGTATTTGTTTTGTCTCTAATTTTTGCCTGGATCGCCCTTTCGGGTTTTCAATCCACCGAGACGCTCATTTTTGCCTAAGTTGCCCTTTCAGGTTTTCAACTTAGCGAGCTGTATTTTTTTTTTAAGCAAAGTACTTTTTGACTATGTCCGCATTCACAGGGTGTGGGAAATCCTCGCCATCCATGGTGGTAAGCAACATGGCACCGCCGGAGAATATTTTCTTGATTATGAATGGTCCCTCGTAGGTGGGGGTCCATTTGCCTCTGGGATCACCTTGTGGTAAGATGATGCGTTTGATAACCAAGCCACCAGTTTGGTATGCTTGACTTTTGACTTTCTTGTTGAATGCTTTGATCATGCGCTTTTGGTATAGCTGGCCATGACAGATAGCTGCAAGTCTTTTCTCATCGATCAAGTGTATTTGGTCGAATCGAGTTTGAATCCAATCGTCTTCGTCTAGATCGGCTTCTTTCATGATCCTTAGGGAAGGAATCTGGATTTCGATTGGGAGAACTGCTTCCATACCGTAGACTAACGAAAATGGAGTTGCCCCGGTTGAAGTACGCGCAGATGTGCGATAACCATGAAGAGCAAAAGGTAACATCTCATGCCAGTCTTTGTAGGTCACTGTCATCTTTTGTATGATTTTCTTGATGTTTTTGTTGGCGGCTTCGACAGCGCCGTTCATCTTTGGTCGATATGGAGAAGAATTATGATGTTTGATCTGGAACTGCGTGCAGAGTTCAGTAATCATTTTGTTGTTTAGATTCGTGCCATTGTCAGTGATGATCCTTTCGGGGATGCCGTACCGACAAATGAGATTGTGCTTGATAAACCTGGCTACCACATTCTTGGTGACAGAAGCATATGAAGCTGCCTCTACCCACTTTGTGAAGTAGTCAATAGCGACCAGGATAAAGCGATGTCCGTTGGAAGCAGTAGGTTTGATTTCTCCAATCATATCAATACCCCACATTGCGAAAGGCCAAGGAGCCGTCAGAACGTTTAATGGAACTGGAGGTACATGCACTTTGTCGGCATATATCTGGCATTTGTGACAAGTTTTGGAATGATGATGGCAATCTGTCTCCATGGTAGACCAGTAGTAGCCTGCTCTTAGGATCTTTTTAGCCATTGTATGTCCGTTGGAATGAGTACCGAAGGTACCATTGTGTATGTCTTCCATGATTTGTTCTGCTTCCTTCTTGTTTACGCAACGAAGTAAAGTCGAGTCATGGTTGCGCTTGTACAAAGTTCCATTGCTTAGGAAGAATTTGGAGGCAAATCTCCTTAGAAACTTTCTGTCGTTAATAGATGCCCCTTCAGGGTACTCCTGGGTTTCGAGATACCTTTGTATTTCATGGAACCATGATTTGTCTTCCATTTGTTTGGTATCGATCTCATTGCAATAGGCTGGTTCGTCTTGCCTGTAAATGGTGATCATAGGAGCTTCGTCATCCCAATTGACTTTGAACATGGATGACATGGTAGCTAAGGCATCAGCTAGTTGATTTTCTTCGCGTGGGATGTGTTCGAAAGTGATCTCCTCGAAGTAAGGAATCAAACTCAACACATGTTCTTTGTATGGAATTAGATTTGGGTGCTTTGTGTCCCATTCCCCTTTGACTTGGTAGATTACCAAGGCCGAGTCTCCGTAGACTTCAAGGAATTTGATTTTTAGATCAATTGCAGCTTTGAGACCCAGAATGCATGCTTCGTATTCGGCTATATTGTTGGTGCAATTGAAACACAATCTGGCGGTGAAGGGTGTATGACCTCCTGTGGGGGAAATGATCACAGCTCCGATGCCATTGCCGAGCGCATTAGAAGCTCCGTCAAAAACCATAGTCCATCGGGATCCTGGTTGTTTGTAGTCATTGACTAGCATAATGTCTTCGTCTGGGAAGTCAAAGTTCAATGCCTGATAATCATCTACTGCTTGATGAGCTAAATGATCAGCTACCACACTTCCTTTGATTGCTTTTTGCGAAGTGTATTGAATGTCATATTCTGTTAGGATCATTTGCCATCTTGCAATCCTTCCAGAGAGAGCAGGTTTTTCGAACACGTATTTGATTGGATCCATCTTGGAGATCAGGAAAGTGGTGTGATTTAGCATATACTGTCTTAGTCGGCGAGCCGCCCATGCTAAGGCACAGCAAGTTTTTTCGAGTAGTGAGTATCTTGTTTCACAATCGGTAAACTTTTTGCTAAGATAGTAGATTGCGTGCTCCTTTCGACCGGACTCGTCATGTTGTCCGAGTACACACCCCATTGAATCTTCTAACACAGTTAGGTACATTATCAGAGGTCTGCCGTCCACAGGAGGTAACAAGATTGGCGGTTTTTGAAGGTATTCTTTGATTTTATCAAAGGCTAACTGGCATTTGTCATTCCATCTTTCCACTTGATCTTTCTTCAGTAATTTGAAGATTGGCACACAAGTAGGAGTCATATGGGCAATGAATCTGGCTATGTAGTTTAGACGTCCCAAGAATCCTCTGACTTGTTTCTCGGTACGGGGTATAGGCATTTCTTGAATGGCTTTGACCTTGGCAGGATCAACCTCAATACCTTTACTGCTGACGATGAAACCTAAGAGTTTACCGGATCTTACTCCAAAGGTACACTTGTTCGGGTTCAGTCGCAATCTGTATTTCTTGAGTCTGTCAAACAGCTTGTGTAAATGACTCAAATGTTCTTCTTCGGTGTTGGATTTTGCGATCATGTCATCGACATACACCTCTATTTCCTGATGAATCATATCATGAAATAGTGTTACCATTGCTCGTTGGTAGGTAGCTCCAGCATTTTTTAGACCAAAGGGCATTACTTTGTAACAAAAGGTTCCCCAGGGAGTTGTGAAGGTTGTTTTTTCCATGTCTTCGGGTGCCATCTTGATTTGATTGTACCCTGAGAATCCGTCCATAAAGGAGAATACCTTGCATTGTGCGGTATTGTCAACTAGTACATCGATGTGCGGTAAAGGGAAATCATCTTTAGGGCTTGCCCGGTTCAGATCTCTGTAGTCTACACACATTCTGACTTTCCCGTCTTTTTTGGGTACAGGCACGATGTTAGCTATCCAAGGAGGATAACTTACAACTTTTAGGAATCCGGCATTGAATTGTTTTTCAACCTCGTCTTTGATCTTTTTTGACATATCAGGCTTACTCCTTCGCAGTCTCTGTTTGACCGGAGTGCTTCCTTCTTTGATTGGCAGGCGATGAACTACAATGTCCGTGTCAAGGCCAGGCATATCTTGATAAGACCAGGCGAATATCTCGGCGTAGTCTTGCAACAATTGAATCAGTCTTTGCTTGACACTGTTTTCTAAGTCAGCCCCAATTCTGACCTCTTTCTTTTCTTCGTCACTGCCCAAGTTGATGACCTCAATCGGCTCCTCATGAGGCTGTATGGCTTTTTCTTCTTGTTCTAGAAGTCTTGCAATTTCTCTTGGCACTTCACAATCTTCCTCACTTTCGTCCTCAGTTTGGTAGATCGGATTTTCAAAGTCATGACGGGCAATAGCAGAGTCGTTATTGACTGGATCCAGCGTGTATGTGAATCTGCATGGTAGATATGTGAGTGTGTATGAAGAGAAAAACATAGCTATTTGAAAGCGAATAAAGAAAGAAAAAGGATCACAAAATTTTGAACATGCAAGCATCCCATGATTTTATTGAATGCACATAATCATGATATGACAAACCCTTTTTATAGAAGGACCGTTGTGCTAAGGCACACGGCTTTCAAGCTCATGGTTCGATTGTTCAGGAACCACTTTTATCTTTGCACAATATACACAAAGAAAACAGGAAATGGCATTTACTCCTGATCAAAGGAGATCACATCCTCTGCTTTCCAGTTGTTCAATCCACCGTTGTTAGCAGGGAGCACCCAGCTGTTCCAGTTGCAGTTGTTCTTTTCGTCTTCCGTAGCATTGATTCCGCTAGTGGGAAAATGCGTAGGTAATTCCTCAGGATAAGTTGGATGATTTGTTGGATATGAGAATCCAGGTGGAGGTCCCTCTATTGGCTGAGCGAGATGCTCGATAAGGCCGTCCCATGCAGTAGGAATGATGTTTTGAATAGAGACTTGTGCATCCTGATAAGGAGTGTACTGTGACAGAAAATAACCTTCGTTGTTTGGCATCTTCCTGGCTTCTTCAAGAGCGAAGTTGTCATCGTACTGTTCGTCCCATCCAGTCGGGACAATGTCTTTGATGGGAGTTGAAAAGCTCGGAGGAGCGGAATATTTCACCATATAGTCGTATTTGCCGCTGGGTTCTCCTAGCGTGTCCCATACTTCTTTGGGTGGATTTTGATATTGCTGAGTGACGGGACTTGTGATACTTCCGTCATTTTGATTACCCTCTTCTGTTGGAGTAAGATCTTCCAGAGCAATGTAAGAATTCCGAGGTGTGATATACTGGTAGTTGTAACCGTCATTTGGTCCTCCCACAGCATCCCACATTCCCATGGTAATGGGTGGAATTTCGTCTGGATATGGCTGAATGATGTGGTTCAAGTATGTCCCTTCATCATCAATGGCGTTTACTTCTTGGCTGGCGAAGTGTGATATTAACCCTTCAGAGCGAGGATTTTGATCATTCTTTTGATTTTCACCATTATAGCCCAGACCTAGCTTGTCGGACTTGTAGGGTATATCAGGGAGTTGTCCCCATACTGTGCGATCACCCTGTTCAATCATGGCTTTGGCATCTTTGAGAGAAGCCATAGTTGTAGCTGGAGTAGCAGGAATATGCTTGGTGGTAGAGATATCTGGAGATACAACCTCAAAAGCTTGATACGGAGTTTCGATGGATTCGCCCTCCATCTCAACATACTTGTCGTTGCTCAAGTGACTGACCATATATTCTTCTTCGCCATAGACTGTGACAACCTTTCCTTTTACTGGGTATTTTAACTTCTGATGCAGGGTAGAAGTTACAGCGTTTGCCCCATGTATCCAAGGGCGTCCTAGTAAACAGGAGTATGTTGGAAGAACGTCTATTACGGAAAAGATAACATCGAAAGTTTGAGAGCCCACTCTGATTGGGAGCTTAACTTCTCCGTACACCGTTCTTGTTGACCCATCGAAGGCTCTTACAACCACATCACTTGGTTGTAGCACAACTCCTTTGAAGTCAAGTTTTTCCAGTATTACCTTTGGTAACACGTTTAGAGAGGAACCATTGTCTATTAGCACATGAGACAGAGTGGTGCCGTTGCATTCGATAGAGATGTGCAGGGCCTTGTTGTGATTTCTTCCAGCAGGAGTTAGATCCACATCAGAGAAACCAAGACCATTGGGCACTGTAAGACTGGCGACACAATTCTCAAATTGGTCGATTGGGATTTCTTGAGGCACATGCGCAGCTTGAAGGAACTTCATTAGAGCTTTAGCATGAGCTTCTGAATATTTTAGCAGAGATAACATTGAGATTTTTGAAGCAGTATGCCCCAGTTGTTCGACAATATTGTAATCACTTTTGCAGATGATTTTCAATATTTCGTCCATTTCTTGCTTTGATGGATCCTCAGCAGTGATCTCTACCGGATTTTGAACTGGTTCGATCAGTGGCTCTTTGCCTCGAGTGTTGATATCTGGAATAGGAATTGGAACCTGGATTGGACTAGCAGCAATATTTGGAGAAATTTCTGGTGAAAAGATTCTTCCACTTCTCGTGATCTTGCTAGTGCCTGCAATGTTACTTACAGCTGAAGTAGTTAGTGTTGCGTCCTCTTTAGTCGAGGGATCCTGCTTAACTCCATGAATGTAAACATTAGTG
The DNA here is from genome assembly GCF_029867415.1 of Vicia villosa. Classification (NCBI taxonomy): domain Eukaryota; kingdom Viridiplantae; phylum Streptophyta; class Magnoliopsida; order Fabales; family Fabaceae; genus Vicia; species Vicia villosa. The sequence goes on from NC_081182.1 coordinate 176,247,018, forward strand.
TCATATCCCCATGGGACAGCTTTGTCTGAGGAGTATGGAAATGGAGTTGGTCTAGCAATGACTACTGATGCCACTTTGGGTGTAGCAGAAAGTTTGAACGGAGCCTTGGTAGAGATTCTGAATGGTAAGCTGGAGATCACTGAGACGTCTTCCATTCTTATCCCGTTGGCAAAGACTTTGCCCAACATGTCCATAGAAGGGAGCCTCTCAAACATAATGATACGGCGATCCATGTGTTTTTGAATTCCCATTTTTAGATTTTCACAACCATTGGGTTGGCGTGAGCAATAAAAGCAGTCGGGATCACAACCTGGAAAGTAACCAGCTTGGATGAACTTTCTTTTGACTTCGAGGAGTGGAATTGATACTTCGTTCACATCATAAATGTAAACTGTGTCTATGATAGCATTAACAGTTTTGTCATGCTTTGGCATAGGTGCTGTGATGACATTTGGAGTTTCTGGAGGATCGAACTCAATTTCTCCAGCATCTATCATGTCTTGGATTTTATTTTTCAGGGCCCAGCAGTGATCTGCGTCATGTCCTGGACAGTTTGAATGATAGGCACATGTTGCATCAGGGCGATAATTCAGAGAAGAAGTATTGACATTCTTCGGAGGACCCCTTAATGTGATCAGATCCGCTTTAAGCAAGTGCTGCAATGCCTGAGAGATTGGCATGTTGATTTTGGTGAAAGTTCTTCTTGGTGCATCTGGTCGATGCGTATATTTTGGCTGTTGATCTTTTTGAGGTGCAGATGCGGAGATCATAACTGCCCCTACAGATTGATGCTGATCACTTTTGTGACTCGTCTGAATTTGCGCTGTATTGACCTCATTTCTGATGGGCCTTTTTGTAGTACCAGAGGAGGATCCTACTTGAATTTTTCCATTTCGAATGCCACTTTCGACACGTTCTCCGGTCAGTATTAGGTCAGTGAAACCTGATGATGAACTTCCCAGCAAATGGCTATAGAATGGGCCAGTTAAAGTGCCCATGAACATGTCGACTAGTTCGCGATCAGATAAGGGTGGTTGAACCCTTCCTGCCATATCTCTCCACTTTTGTGCATACTCTTTGAAACTTTCTTTTGGTCCCATAGACATGCCTCGCAATTGAGTACGAGTGGGTGTAAGATCAGCATTGTATTGGTACTGTTTGTAAAAAGCAGCAGCTAATTCTTCCCAAGTATGAACCTTGGTATTTTCTAGCTGGTAGTACCATTCGAGTTGTGTACCTGACAGACTTTCTTGGAAAAAGTGAATCCACAATTTGTTATCTGTTGTATGAGGTTGTATCTTCCTCACATAAGATCTCAAATGTAGTTTTGGACAAGAAACTCCATCATACTTTGCAAAGGTTGGAACTTTGAATTTTGGAGGGATGACAACATCCGACACGAGTCCCAGATCATTGAAATCTAAGCCAGGTATTTTTTGTATTTCCATAGCTTTCATACGATCCTCCAACTGTTGGTATTTGTCATCATCCTGTTCGTCTCCAGAATGATCTTCTTCTTCATTTGAAGAGAGAGAGGGTTTAGCAGAACCCTGGTTGCTTTGATTATCTTCTTGTTCACCATCACCGACTATTTCAGGGATTGGTGGCTTTTTGATCTTTTTGACAGGGATCTTGATCTTCCTTCTCAGGTAACTCAAGCCTGCAGATTCTTTGGGCTTCTTCTTCTTCTTGAGTATCAGGGCTTTCAGCTCTTGTTGCCCCTTTGCCAGTTCCAGAATTGCCACTTGAACTTGGGCATTCTGTACTTCGAGATTCTTGATGCTTGCCTCAGATTCCATCTCTTCTGACTGAAATAAACAGCGAAGAGATGAGAAACCCGTCATGAGAACCTGTTATGAAATGTGTATGACTGGATGCCATGTATGCAATGTGTATGCAATGTATATGAATGCAATGTATGAAATGCAATGTATGAAATGCAATGTGTATGCAATGCATGTGAATGCATGTGTGCAATGTTTTCAAGGATCATAGAGTCTAGATTTGTTAAAGAAGCAACAAACGTTAGTTAATCAATTTATTCTTTTTTCTTTGCCTCATTTGGGCTTACAAGACAGAAAATAAAATAAATGATCTTTCAGGTCTCCCGTGGGCGCTTTTTCTTTGTCCCCAGGAATGCGTTGATTCTTTGTTCTTCTTGAAGCTGTCTGGTGAGCTCGAATAGCCTTCTCTCATAGTCCTGACAGTGTTCTTTGAAGGTGTCTCTTTCCTCTTTGAGTTGAACCCAGGATTTTTGCAACTCTTCCAAGTCAGTTGGCATATCCGGGTGTAGAATAACTTGAGGTTCGTAACCTTCGACTTCTGATTCGATAGTCACAGGTAGAACAGCGGGATAGGGCATCATGAGTTTTTGAGCATGAGTACGCACCCATCTGAGGTAAAGTTCCATAGGAATAGAATTCCATTGCCCCAGAGTTTTGCTTTCTATTCTATAGACACTGTCCCAAGCCTGTATGAATCTTCGTCGGTGTCTGTGAGAATCATTCTCGTAATCAAACACAATGCCACGGATAATCATGTCATGAGGACCGTTGCTTCTTGCATATCCGAATTGGCGTAGAGCTAGAGAGGGATTGTAAGTGATACCTCCTTTAATGCCAAGGAGTGGCACATTAGGGTATTCTCCACAATGATCAATGATAGTAATGTCTCTTTGAAAGAAGTTGTTCCATCGGATATCTGAATGAGATAAAGACATGATTCTGTAAGACCATTGTGCTCTTTGTTCATTTCTCAGTACTGATCGGGGAAGATGACATGTAAACCACCTAGCCAGCAGTGGTATACAGCACATGAGAGTTCCTCGCTTCTTCGTGGTACGAGTGTGTAGAGAGTGTAGGATGTCTCCCAGCAATGTTGGTACCGGGTTGCGAATTAGGAAAAGGTTGATGATGTGTACACTTATGAACTGGTCGGAATTAGGGAACAAAACCAACCCATAGATCAAAAGAGCCATAACTTCTTCAAAAGCTGGATAACTTTTGTTTTCTAGCAGTAGTCGAGCCTTTTCCAGTAAGAATTTGGCAAGCAAACCCTCAACTCCACTCTTTGTTTCCCAATTGGATTTGATTTCTGACTTTTGCAGATGTAAAGCAGCAGCAATGACTTCAGGTTTTGGTTTTCTTTCTAAACCAGTGAAAGGTAATTGATCTCGGATTGGTAATCCAATTAATTCAGAGAATTCTTCCAAAGTGGGTACCAACTGGTAATCAGGAAATGTGAAGCAATGATGTTCAGGGTCGAAGAACTGGAACAGGACCCGTATCATGTCTTCTTCAAACTTTGAGGTAACCAAATGGAGTAGGTGACCATGCTTTTCAGTGAATTGAGCATTCCTGGGGAATTCTGCTACCAAGACTTTGAGTTCAGATGGCACCGTTGAGATATTGATTCGGATGTAATCTCTGGTGGCGGGAGCCATTACCTGCAAAAACAAAAGTAAACTCTTTGATCCTTGAAATGTGTAGTGAAAAATGATGTGTTTATGATGCAAACATGTGGCACACAAAAACAAATCAAACAATAGCCTTAGGTTTAAAGGCTTGCATGAGGTTGATAGGTGATACCCTCCCCTCTGAAGTTGAGTTGGTTGAAAACCTGTCCTAGAATAGCATTCGGGTTCTATGATCCTTGGAGACAACATCTCAATACGGCGCTCGGACGGCCGATCAAGAATATTCCTCGAGGATAACTAGCTTCGATCAATTTCAAAGCTAGCCACTTAATAGGCCACAAGTCAAGTTCAACTAAAAGGTTCTAAGACAAATTAGTGTTAATGACACTTCGGAAGCCTAATATACTCCTTGATCGCTTTCAAGGGACATCAGTATAAACCAAAGTATCACACTAACGATGACTACCAGATCAACCGTATCGGTACATGCCGTACAGTTTCCTTGGTCTATTGTCATATACTTAAGGTATCTCGAGATTCGGGTTAGAATCTTTCACACAAGCAAAGTACCCAAGCAAACCTGTGAAAAGTAAAGCAATCAGATCAAACAATTGAAAACATCGAAATGATCTATACTCTAAAGGTAACCCCTTTTGAAAACATTTTGAATTTGTATTCCCCAGCAGGGTCGCCAGTTCTGTGGACCGTCCTTTCGGGCCATACCCCTCCGTGGGTGGGATACGTGAACTGACTCTTTTTTGTCGATCGGACGCTTTCGCGTCACTTTTGAAAAAGTTTACAGAGTCGCCACCGACCTTTTATTTTATCCAATGAAGGAAAGGTTTATAAAAGAAACAGAAAAAAGACCTTTGAGAGATTCTGGGTAAGGGGGTAGGTTATACAAAGGGAAGGTGTTAGCACCCTTTGTATCCATGGTTATCCATGGGCTCTTTAGTTTGCTTAGCTCATTTGCTTTACTTTTCAATTGATTCGGAATGCTTTACCTGTGTTTTTGAAATACCTTTGCAAATAGAATTTGTAATGATCCTTGTGCGGATATATACAAATGCTTGTTTATCTTTCGAAAGATGTTTTGAAAAGATCGTTAATTTTGTAATGATCCGTGTTTGGATGTATACAAAATATTGTCTTTTGGAAAATTCGTTTAAAAAAAAACAACAGTGTATGAGAATTTTGTTTGTTTTGATTTTGAGCAAGCAAACTAGGAGGTCTACCCTGAGTTAGGAGGTCTTTATCCTTGTTCCCTTTAAAAATCTATCCATTCGTCGGATATAAACAAAAGGTTCGATTTTGTACTCGAAACAGTAGAAATGTAACTTTGATTTTGAAAAGAGTGAAAAGGGGTTACCCTAGGAGGTGCAAATGTGATTGTGATTGAATTCAGATATTTATCTTTGAAGTTAGTGATCTGACAGTTCAGTTTTATCTTTGACATACACGCAGTTTATATGGGTGCTGGAAATTAAAATGCGGAAATGTAAAGTGCAGAAAGTAAATCTACGCTATTACATCGATTGTGCGGGAAATGTAAACTAGCCTATTTACATGAGTTTGACATCCTATACATTTATCTAGGAATTTTAAATTGCAAGAAATAAAAGGCATATTTTTGTATTTTTGTGATTTATTTTAAATATAATTAATACATTATTAATTAATTTAAAATAAAGAAAAGATGGAAATATGATTAAACCTAGCAAATAAGTTTAGAATATGTATAAAACATTTGTTAACTGATTTTTAGAACAAAACTAATTTTTTTTGTAATTTTTTTGAAATTGTTTTTGGATTTTTTAAGTTAATTAAAACATAATTATATAAATAATTACACAAATAATTAAAACTTAATGATAAAATTATCCTAAATATGTACAAAATTAGTTTATGATATATAAACAATATTTAACACAAAGAACAATTTTTTTTATGATTTTTTGATTGGTTAGAATAATTAAAAAGTAAATATATAAACATATACTAATTAATTATGTAAAATATTGAAATTATGAAGAAAAATAAAATATTTTTATTTCAGAAAATAATATATATTTTTAGAAGTCTAAAATATTTTTTGTGGAATTTTTTGGAATTTAAAACTATTTTTAATTATTTTTGCAATAAAAATAAAATAAAATAGAAAATATAAAAAGGATACTTATCAAGTGTGGAAGTTGACTGAGGGAGCATGGTGTAGCTGCGTGTGTGAGGCGTTGGATTGGAGATTGAATTGATCCAAGGGTTCAGATCTGAGGTCACATGAAGCACATGATTAAAGCAAGGCATGGGATTAGTGGGAGACCAAAGTCAGACTGGTCCCCACCCTCGCCTGCATGGACCAATGGAAACAGAGGAGAGAAGGTTGAAAAGTTGACTGACGAACCACGCTCGGACGCGTGGTCGTCTTCAACCTCCGTCCCATGCACTTTTTCAGACAGATAGCGGGGGTTTTTAACCTCCCCTATTTGGACGTTAAAATTCCAGTTTTTTAACAACCTATGAACCTGCAAAAAATACGAGTTAGCAATAGAAACAAGTGACCCAGATCCACTAAACATGATGCCCTGAATCCAAATATGTCATTAGTTTCGTGGTTTGATGCTCATAGCTATAGGTTCGAAGATGTTAAAGTATGAACACTCATAAGCTTATGTTAATGGCATATGGCTATCCTCACGTGGGAGTTGGCATGTTAAGGCCCAGATCATTTGCATAGGACCTTATGAGCATGATAGGATGGTTGGTTAGCATTGAAATCAGTTGCATATACAAAAACGAAAATAAAATTCATATGTACATGAAGAGTATTATATGCTTTATACGACTCTCATGGGCCTGTGTTTAAAGTTCAATCTTACTCTATTATCTTTGAGAAGATGATTAGAATGCTTGGTTTGTATTAATATTGATTGGAAAATTGATTTTGAAAATTACAAAGTATGGAGATTTTTTGAGAATTTTGAGAGGTTTGTGGCTATTCTCTTGCTATCTCTTCGTGTCTCCCCTTCTTGCTGAAGTATGATGCTTCTTTTATAGCCCAAAGTTGCTTGGAACTCAAGCTAAGAAGCTTTGTTGTCTTTGTTGAAAGTTTGATTTTTAAAATATTAAAAATCTTTGAATTGTTGACCAAGCTTGACTCCATTCAATGCTCTTGTCTTGCTCTTCAATTCTTGCAGAAAAAATGAAGATTCCTTGAAGTGAGTCATACTTGGAGGCCAAGCAACCATTATCCATGCATTTTCCTTTTAATTTTAATCTTAAAGTAAGATAAAATTATGCAAAAAATGGCCAATAAAGATGTGGGCTTTGTCTTGGTCGTGGGAGGCCCATAGTAACATGGCAAAGATGTTTGGACCACAAAAACTTGGCATCTTTTGGAAAAAAAACATTTTTGAGCAATGTTGATTTCATGCATTTTCCCAAAATTTAGCCAACTTCAACAAGGTGTAAATCCTTCAATTTTTGTCATATGAAGGAGATCTTGCACTTTTTGGAAACCTCAAAGAGTCCTCTAACCAATGTCTTTGGTCTCATGTCAAAATGATTTTTGGTTCTCCTTGTGTGTCCTTTTGAAAAAAGTGTCTTTTTGTTGACTTTGAAAATGACCTGTAATGTCTTTGGCCATATTTTTCAAATGGTGAATGCTATGACCATGGGATCAATTGCATTTGAAAGATAATTGAATTTCCTTCAAAATGAGCTTTGGTTGACATTTTTTGGATGAAGGATGAGAGAGTTATGATCAGTCAAAGTTGAGTTGACTTTTCAGGCAAAAACCCTAATTTTGAATCTTAGGGTTTTGTTGATTTTTGATCTTTCCTTGATGAATTGTGATCATCCAATGATCAAATGTTGAATCCTTTGACAAAATATGGACTTTGACAAAAAATTTCATTTTTGACTGTCAGTTGACTTTTTTGGTCAAACGGGTCGTCTGTTGACTGTTTGAGCTGCTGACGGTGCGTCTGAGTGAATTGAAGTTTGAAAATTTGTATGATGGTACTTTGAGATGTATGGATGTATATGAAATCCATTTGAGCTCTCAAAACTTGTTGCTCCTGTTAAAACAAGAAAAACCCTGATTAGGGACTGTCTGTATAGGAGGCAGTTAAGCGTACCTGATTTTTGTGCAGTGTTGAGTTTCTGCTAATCATGTGATATTCAGAAGACTTCTAACACAAAAATCTTGGAAATTTGAATTGTGAATGATTAATTTGATTGATTGTACAAATCACTGTGAATTGTACTGTCTGCAGTTTGTCTGTCAACCGACTGTTCGTGTACTGAAGCAGCAGTTAAAGTGAAAAATCAACCGTCAAAGTTAATTTTCTTTTTTTTTTTTGTTGTTATTTTTGTTTTTGTTTGGTGTGAAGCATGAAAATTTATTTACATGACTTGTTAGAAAACAGAAACATAATAAATAACTGATATTTACGGTATGCGGGCAAAATTACCGATAATAACCTGAAAATTATTTAATGCACAGAAATAGAAATATTTGACTGGCAGAAAATACACAAAATATTATCTTAGTAATTAAGCAATATTATGACAAATAGTACAACATTTAATACTGACAGTATAAATATTACATACTATTGAACAGTACGACGAATAGACGGTACGTTTAAGAAAATAAGAAACACGGCAAACTTTAAAAATGACGGTTGATGAACCATGCTATGATTAATAACATGTAGAGGATTGGGAATGCAACCATTGCAGGTCCACACTTCTCAGGACTGTGTAGGCAGAAGAAAGTCATGATCACCGTAGCAATGGTGATGACTGTAAGAAACAGTGTCTCTATCCATTTTGCCATTCTTGCTAGGAAAGAAGAAAGAAAATGGATGATGAAGTAGAAATTTGAAAGATGATTTAGAATTTGATGTGAGATTTGTGAAAAGAAGGAGAGGTATTTATAGAATGGAAAGATGATAGAGACGTTGGGGAATGATGTGATTCCGTACAAAAGGAAATTTGAGTGGAAGTGAGATTTGAAAGAAAGTGTATGATAGTGTTGTATAGAATAAAGTTAAGATTTGATTTTTGAAAGAAGAGATTTGAAAAGATTTTGAAAATAATGGAATATAGTACAAAAGTTAGTGGGAAACCAAAAACAATTGTTACCAGTATAGTCTGAGTTTCCTGCTTCTGCGCCTGCAAAAAGATTTAACTCTGCATGATTGTGTTAGTACTATTTATCTGTAAATAAATAAATATTATTTGTGATGTAATGAACAGTATTTGGCGTTTGCGTAAGAATAAATTCCTCTGTAAGCCAAGCTACTGTATAAGAAAAGTTTCTGAAATTTAAGTACTTCATATGCTAGGATATTTGAAATAAAAATCCATGATTATATGAAACTCTTAATTTTCAGATTGGAGTTTTCTTGAAAAAAGATGTGGGCAAATTTTGGGGTATAACACCAACATTCGTAGCTTTGGCAGTTTTGACAGACCTTTGGCTTTGATTGATGAAGGTTGATGGGCAGAGGTTTGCCTTGAGCAAGAAGCATTGACCCTGACCATTAAAGAGTTGGCAAAAAATATAAGTGTAGGAGAAATTCTATTGACGAGGAAATTAAACCCTAATCACATAAAATAACGATAATAATAAAAGAAAGGTTTAGAACTTAGCTTCGTTCTTTTGACGTGGCACGTAGTCGAAAGTCACCTGGAAAGTCAACCCTGAAAAAGGTACGAAAAAGAAATAGCTCAGTGTATGGAATGATCTTCGCAAACCCTGATGAGGGCACAAGTTAGCCATGGTTAATAGAATAAATAAAATCGAATTAATTAATTATTGGTTTTCAACCTAATTAATTAAGTCGGTGAAAAATAAAATTTATACTAAATACCTAACCCTAATATATATTTTTATTGATTAATAATTAATAAAAAAAACCTTGATAATTAAACAATTAAATTAATTCACTTAATCAAATAAAATACATTATTAATATTTAAATAAATATTTATTTTTTCTATTTTTATGAAAGAGAAAGAATTTAGAACAACTCTTATGAAAATAGAAATATTTAAAAAGAGTTTTTTTTTTAAAAACAATATGTAAATCAATAAGATAAACAAACCATATAATTAAAAGTAAAAAATAAAGTTAAGAAAACTCAGCTTGATTCAGTGTGATGAGGCTTGAGGGTTCAAGGTGAGGAGCATGTCTTTGAGGCATCGGATCACGTGTCCAGAAGATCAGACGGTTGATGGGATGGGGCGCGTCGTACCATTACCAAAGCGAGGTACACCAGATCCGTAACAAATATGTAACAACAAATTGTCTAAAAATAAGTCATGGGCGAGAATCGAGCCCATGTTTGAACGCTGCCTGTACACATACACCTACCAACCGCGCTGCACTTTCGAATTGATATTTAGACGAAACAACATTAATGTAATATAAAACAAACTGAGGGAATTTGAATAAAAAGAAGCTACGCGCCGAGACTTCGTCTTCTCCACTTGGACTGGATTCTCAGCCACCATTCAACTGCAATTTAGCTACGATTGACACCATAGTTAAACCTGTGAAACTAATATTCACCAAATAAAACACAAACAAAAACCCAGATTAAATAAACATCAACCACTGAGTATGAAAACATGATCAATTTTGGCTAATTTGGTGTCTGATTACGGAGCCCCAAATCATGAAGTCGGATACCTAACCATGGCAAATCCTTCAAACGACCACCAAAATCAAATTAATTATTCAGGAAGCTTGTAAACATCAATCTAAACACATATATGAAATCGAAACTTGTTTATGATGCACAGATAGATGTAATCGAAACTCAAAAAAATCAAGCAAACCGTGGGTGCGAATGATGATGATTCCGTGTGTTTCAATTGATTGTGATTGTCTCTACAGCTCCTGAAGACAACGAGGAGATGTTTTTGATCCTTAGAACAGGCTGAATCGCCTCAAAACTCCGGCTACAACTCCACCTCCTTCCACGATTTCTTGCTTCGGTTAGGGCCTTTTGTGCCGTCGAAAAAATTTCCCATCCCTCATGCAAACGAGATGTGGATCCTTTTATGGTGTTGTATGTTGAATCGCTAGTGTGCTGAAAGACTGAGGACGAATTGGCACTTCAGCGATTGCAGGCACGTTGTTGAATTAGATTGCGAATTGGTTGCCGTCAGAGCCGTAGTGTGGTTGACGTTGCAAGTTGTTGTTGTTCTTTGGCATAAGGTTGTGAACGAGACCTATTGTTGATCATCTCCACCTTGCAATCAGTTATCCTCCCCCGAATAGGGTTCATAGAGTTAGTATATATGGTAGCAATATTAGGTTTAAGTCAGCATGGGCTTGGACCTTGCAAAGGAAACTTGTATTTTATCCTTTATATTTTGAATTTCTTTGATAAATAATTCAAAAATAATTAAAATAAAATAATTCCAAAGATGCATGAATAAAATCAGGAGGTGTAGTGCATGATTGGATTTTTAAAGTAATGGCCCACTAACTCAAAATAACAATTTTTCTTATTTTGTACTTCATATACTTGTTCAAAAATTATCAACTTCCATTAGCCCTAACTTTCTTAATTTCCATCTTTTGAGGATGATTTTGAACTCTTCGAAAAGCATAAGATATCCTCTTGGAGTCTTTAGAAGTAGCATATCCTCGATGAGAAACAAAACCTTATCTTAGAAGTCCTTGTTTTAGGAGAAGGATAAATACGCCCAATTCATGTGTAGTCTTGAACCACCAATAAGCTTGTGAGCTTGAGAAGATCTTGAAATAAATTATCTCAAAATGTATGGGCAAATTTTGGGGTATGACAGTACTATTCAAAAGCCATACAATGGGAAGAATGAATCCAACACTGTCGGGGCAGTCCTGGTCCCTAGTCAGGCTCCAACACAGCAACAACAACAGAAAGATCGACGTAAACAACAAGGTGGACAACATACTTGGAAATCAAAACCCAAGAGGTCATTTACCCCACTACACATGCCATTGGCTCAAGCTTTGCAACACTTGCTCGATCGAAGTCTGATAACTCTACTGCCTCCATACTCAGCTCCTGCTAATCCCGTCCCTGGGTACAAACATCATGCAAGATGTGCTTACCATTCAAATAGCCCTGGTCACGACACAGAAGAGTGTGGGCCATTGAAACATAAAATTCAAGACTTGATCGAAGAAGGGATCGTCGAATTTGGCTAACCAGAGGAGCCACACAAAGTCTAAAAGATGGCTATTTAGATCATTAATTTACTCGCATTCGCAATTTCTTTCCTGTTTGTTTAAACATTCGTCTTATGTCAGACTCTATTTATTTTATCATAATCATTAATGCATTACATATGTTTGTCTTGATTAAACTTTGTTTTTACTTGGTTTTCTTTATGATATTTAACTCTCGCTAAAGCTGTAAGCCTTTTGAGGGAGGATGACGAAAACGATACCGCAACCTCATACAGTATGCTTTCGAACAGACTATGCTGACGATGTACAGGCATTGTTTCAATTCCCAGATAGCGGAGATATAAGGATGTTAATCCCTCGTCAACCCCTTTGAGCCTAAGAAGTAGAGGTTTTCTTTCTCATACAGATTAAAACCTTTAATCATAACCTGGGGCAGGGTAGTTACTCAGTTATCTCAATTATACCAGGTGCTTTACACAAGTGATGGGTTCCCGCAACCAGTAAGTCATGCAGTCAACATCCTCCAAAAAGAAAAAGTTGTTAAGTCAAAACCTATGAAGGAGACTTATCAAAAATTAAAACATCCCGCTGACTATAACCTCAAAATAAATAGTTCAAGAAAAAGTTAGGGATAACAAAATCAAAGTAAAAAAAGAGGTCGCTGCAAATCCTCGACAAAGGAAACAGAAAATATTTATAAAAAAAAAGGGGATGACTGCCTGTTCAAATAAACCGCTGGTGCCTCAACCATCATAAAACATCAATGATAACACTTCAAAATTTGCTAAAGCTGAAACGCAAAGTTAACTGAGTATAGGATCGAAGAACATCACGAAGATTGGGATGGGTACAAATAAACTTTGAGCCTTTATCCTTTGTTTCTTAAACCGTGAACCAAGCCACGTTACAACCCTTGAAAGTCCTAACTGAAGCATGGTTAGTTTGAAAGCGTACTGTCACAAAAAGGGTATCCTGACTCCTTAAAGTTTACCAAAAATCCTGAGTTGATATCATGTTTTTACAAATATCACTTTCTTACATATTTTGTTTTACTAAAATTGTTTTTAAACTCCAAGACAGACATATGCATTGCATTTTAATGAGTGTCATTATAAAACAATTTTGTCTACGTAATTTCAAATGTTTGGCATCAGGAAGAATCTGCATGGGGCATAATTAATGACTAATAGTCCTCCCGACAAATAATTTTGCAGAGACGTCTCGTATGCATGACTCGATCAGCTAAAATCTTGTTTACACAAGGGGCACGACGTATTATTATCCCATCTACTAGGGGAAAACTAGTCATGATTCATAGAACCTCTCAGAGGTACTGAAAAACCAGAGAAGTTAGTCCATCACTAGGGGCATGTCACATCAGTCACAAATATCAACAGATGCTATTTAGCTACTAGCATCAGATGATGTCAGTATCTGTCTCTTCTTTGAAGTTCTAATTCCAAAATTCAAGTATCGAGCATACCAAGCTATTGATTCCAGGGGCAGGTATATTCTCGCAAGTGTTTTTCAACAGCAAGTACTCAAAGACAAGGGGCAATGAAAAATTGAAAATCTCTGGGAACCTTCCCCACAGAGCAGTTTTCATAATATATCCCCACATAGCATTCCTTACGAAGTTATCTTCAAGCAATCTTGTCCTAAACAGAGACTTGGTTCCCCAATGGATTTTATACCTCCAACATTGCCGGTTTTTCGACACAATCTTCTTCTCTAGCATGGTTTATTCAAACTCGCTATTTCTATCAAAGTTTCCGCTCAGAAATCTGGTCGGATATTATGCTCATTTCGCTTGTCCCCAGGATACATCAGGACCAGATCACTCAAGTCAATCTCATCCCCAAGCGAAGAACAAAAATCCCCAGCTAGATATCATCGAACGAAAGACAGGAATTCTCTTGTCATTATCACCAACGGCATACATGGGCTTATTTTCTTAATCAGCAGCTGCTATATAAAAATTATCAATATGCTCTGACTATATAGTACATCCCTGCATCATTCATAAATACATGCATAACATACAATACTCTCATTTATTTCGAGAATCTCAATACATGCATCATGACATTGTATAAAACTAATCTTTCCTTTTCAGGTCATTTCATAATCAAAAGAGTATTATCATCCAAGTGCGGTGCAAATGCAATCGTATCAACGATTCAATCTCATTCAAGATAAATACAACTCTGATACTTCATTCCGGGTCTTTCTTCAAAGATAATTCAGAAACAATCAAAGAACTTCAATCCTTTCTAGGAGCCTTTCTAGGTCGGTCTTCTTTAAGGCATATCACACCTTTATAGGTAATCTTTTCTAAGATGTTTCATATCCTTTCTAGGAACCTTTCTAGGTAATCTTTTCTAAGATGTTTCATATCCTTTCTAGGAACCTTTCTAGGTAATCTTTTCTAAGATGTTTCATATCCTTTCTAGGAACCTTTCTAGGTAATCTTTTCTAAGATGTTTCATATCCTTTCTAGGAACCTTTCTAGGTAATCTTTTCTAATATGTTTCATATCCTTTCTAGGAACCTTTCTAGGTAATCTTTTCTAAGATGTTTCATATCCTTTCTAGGAACCTTTCTAGGTAATCTTTTCTAAGATGTTTCATATCCTTTCTAGGAACCTTTCTAGGTAATCTTTTCTAAGATGTTTCATATCCTTTCTAGGAACCTTTCTAGGTAATCTTTTCTAAGATGTTTCATATCCTTTCTAGGAACCTTTCTAGGTAATCTTTTCTAAGACGTTTCTCATCCTTTCTAGGTAATCTTTTCTAAGATGTTTTATCCTTTCTAGGAGCCTTTTTAGGTAGTCTTGTTTAAGACATATCACACCCTTTCTAGGTCAGTCTTGTTTAAGACATATCTCAACCTCTCAAAGATAATCTTACCTTAAATAGTTATCCAATCTCTTCTAAGACATCTCTCGCCCTTTCAAGGAGCCTCTCAGTTAATCTTCTACTAGACATTTCTTCCCGAGCTTTGTTAAAAGCCTAATCTCCTTTAAATCAATAATCACAGTCTTCTTTAGGTCAGTGATACACCCTATTCAAGAACCTCTTCAGGTAGTCTTCTGTAAGACATTACTTCATCTCCTTCAGATACAATCAATGCATATGATCTAGTCCGAAAAACATCTGCTTTAGACGAACAACTCTTCAAACATCTGATGGCATCTTCAAGCCCATCTCCGACAAGCGCCTTTCAAATACTTCAAGCTCGGATATAGTCTAACGTACGACTTATCCTGACTTTTATATTTATCCAGATCAGATGACATCTTTAGGCCCGTCTTATACATCTTTTCCAACACCTGGACGACATTTTAAGCCCGTCTCTGGAAAAATTCCCTGCTTCAGCTAGGGCAAATTCCCGGGTATTCTAGTGTTCAATCCTCTTCTACCCTCAGATTCCGACAGACACACAAGCCAATCTACATCCTCAGGTATAAGAAGATTGAACAGGGGCAGCTGTCATACCTCAAAATTTGCCCAACATATTTGTTCATATTTCAGCCCATCTGACTTTCAAATGCTCAAAGATACACAAGAAAGAAGCATGCAGTCTCTCTCCTAAACAACAGCCTCTAAATAAGGGGTTCTGATTTAATCAAGGAATTTGAACTTCTGATACCTCAAGTGGATTCCATGATCTCTCATATGATTCAAAGGATCCTCACATCAATTTTCATGCTCCGACTCACAAGCTTGATCAATCAACGACCCAAACGACCAATAATCGACTGGTTGACCTTAAAGTCAAACTATGGTCAAACCAAAGTCAAAACTTCTGATTTTTTATCAACATTCTCATTATGAAGTATCATTCATCATTTGATCAATGATTGATCATGATGCATCAAGGAAAGCTCAGAAATCAACGAAAACTAAAGTTTCTAAATTAGGGTTTCTTTAGGAAAAGTCAACCGAACTTTGACCCAGCATAACTTCACATGCTTCATCAAAAAATTCCCAACCAAAGCTCATTTTGATGGAAATTCAAATCCCTACAACTTTGTGTCTCACATGACTTGACCAAAGATGCTTCATTTGAAAGATATGTGCTAACACATTATAGGTCCTCTTAAAAGTCAACAAAGAGACACTTTTTTTTGCAAAGAGTGGTACAGAAACATGGAGGACTCAATTGAGATGAAACCAAGAGGAATGGTCAGGGGACATCTTAAGCTTTCTAGAATGATCAAGAACACTTTCATATCATCAAAAATGAAAAAGTTATGAGTGGTGCAAGTTGGCTAAAAATTTGAAAAATGCATAAGGGTTAACTTGAGTAATCTTGAGGTTTTTGACTAATGGATCCCTCATTTGGTTACTAAACAAGCCCATGATATTAGAAGAAGCCTTAAACCCATTATTTTATTTTTATGATATTTATTCATGTTTATTTGAATTTGTATTCATTTAAATATTAAATAAATTATTGAAAAAATAAAATAAATGGATAAAATCACAAGTTATTTTTGAATCTCTCTAGAAGCTAAAAAAGGAAGAAAGAAGTTGACCTTGGAGCTAAAAAACGTGGAAAAAAAGATATTGGAAAATAGAATGAGTCAAGAATGGAAAGATTATATGCAAAAATCAAATCCAATTTTCCTTCAATCAAAACATGATTTGTTTCCAAATATCTTTGACCTAATTCTTCCCCCATATAAACTCTACATCATCAGACCATCAAAAGAGAAGAAACCCTAGCCCTAAGAGCAAGCCCTAATCTCTCAAATTCTCATCAAAGCTTACATTCGCGATTTTCAAATCTCCAGCCGTTTGTGTCCATTATAAACACGTACTCGTGCTTCTGAAGGTCTCAACAGTCGGTTCATACCATTAAACGAAGCCAAAGCATCTCGAATCACGTCCTCCAAGGTCGCCGGTTAGTTTATCTCTTTTTGAATTTCAAACCTTTAATCCATGGAATGTTAATGAGTTACATGCGTACATATTGCTTCATAATGATATTTCTGATGTTTTAGAATATTCATTTTTAAGTTTTGACGTAAGAACGAGCATACGCCATTGTTAGGGCATGAAGCTCATGAAGCTTCGTATCCATGGTTGTCGGCCGTTTCAGGACAAGATAACCTCACCACTGAATTCGTAGGGGTAAATATATGGGATCTGGGTCGTTTCCTTGTTCGGTTTTGATTGTTTTGCAGGTGCTGGAGTGTTGGATACGCCGGAGAGGGTGACCGGAACTATACAGCTCCGGTGGTCAAATTTTGCTGACTCTGGTGGTTACAGCGTGGCAATCTTGCGGCCTCTGATTCGCTGGTCAGACACTTCATTGTCCCTCCACGCGCGTGGCTTTCTAAAATTGGATGGTCAACAATATCCAAACCTCTCTCCATTCACGATTGGGCTATTCAAGGAGTGAGGGTCCCACGTTTGAAATCGGTTTGAAATCTCCCAATTAACTCATATTTTAATATTTATCTCTTTAAGTTTGGTTTACTGTCAGCTAACACACGCAACCCATATGGATGATGGATAATGTTGGTAACCATAGTAGCCTTGGTTCGATCCCTGGCGAAACATTTTTTTTCTTCTATATTTGTGTTCTATAAGTTCCATGCAACGTTCAGCATTAGGCAACACAATACTCCCTCGTCCCTCCGCCATTGGATGGATATACAGGTAGATCTAGGGGCCATTACCGCGCCAGTCCACCATACACCGTTACCAAGCAACCGCACATAATCCAAGCTAAGTTTCTCTAAATTTTTTTATTTTATTTTTTTAATTACATAATTATCTTTTATTCTTTTTATTATTATCATTCTTTTATTATTTATTTGTTTTACTATAAATTATTTATATAAATAATAGTTTTATAATTATCTATTTTTAATCGAAAACTCGATTTTTTTTACAATCCTTTAATTTTAATTTGCTCAATTAATTAAAATATTAGGTTTAACCTTATAATTATTATATTCTATTCTGGCTCATCTAATCATCTTATCGAACTTTCGATTTCATTAGCCTTTTAGGGTTTGTTCGATCCTATTTATTTGTTTTATAAAATAGGGTTTATACCCATAGTTAACGAATCTTAAATGCACTAACACTTCTCTTCTTCGTGCTTACTTTTCAGGGTTACCTCAAGATCTTCCGCCTACGCGCCAGGACAATCAAAAAGCTAAGTTCTGATCCCTCCTTTTTATTATTTAAATTATTCTTACCTTTTATTTTAATTTTTGCCTTATGGCTTAAATTATGATTAGTTTCGTCTGTTAATGAATTCCTCCTACACTCACTGTCCCTATCATTTTTCTTTAAATTTTCAGGGGATCGAAGGTTCGAGGAAGAGCAAGGCTCAAGATAAATTAAAATGATTATTCATCTCTTTTATTTATTTTCTGGTTTAATTCCCCCATCCCCGCAGGTGTTTATTGTAATAGCGTAGGAATTTATTTTCTGCCTTTTAATTTCTACAATTTTAAACGGCGTGGTTAGTAATCTTAGGGAGTGCAAGCCTTTAACAGAAGTAGATAACTAATTACAAGATAAATATCTGAATTAACCACCTGATTGTGCCACACACACACCTTTAGGGTAATCCCTCTGGTTGCCTTGTTGCCTTGCTGCCTGTTGCCTCTAATTGTAAAAATAGTCAAAGTCCCTCGATTCCGAGGATACCTAAAGCAATGTTGCCTGTCGCCTTCAAAGTTATTGAAACTCCCTCGATGTTGCCTTGTAAAGTGATTGTCCCAAATTGCTAAGGTATCCTTGCATGATGCCTAAGAAAATCAAATGACTATTATGTCCTTCCCTTAGACTACCTGCCCTCTTTATGGCAAGGGACAGTCTTGTGGCGAACGATTATTCTCGATGACCCTTAACATCCAATTGAAAGACTTCCTGCCCTCTTATGGTATGGATAGATCCTTTCGCCTGAAAAGCTAAAAGAACGATTTTTCAAACTTAGGGTAGTTGCTACTAGTTGCTTGCTCTAAATTCAAAACTCTTTTCCCACTCTTTTCAAATCAAATTCAAAAAGACTACGCTTATTTACAAGCTAAAGTTCTTCTTCAAAAATCTTTTCAAACATTTTAAACAAAGTGAGCTAAGCAATTAAGAGCCCATGGATAACCATGGATACAAAGGGTGCCTTACACCTTCCCTTTGTATAACTTACCCCCGAAATCAATATCTTTCAAAAAAGGTTTTTTCTATTCTTTAATCCTTTCTTATTGGATAAAATAAAAGTCGGTGGCGACTCTTGCTTACCGCGACATTTCGATAAAAAAGTCAGTTCACCGTGTTACACATACGTACCTCCAACAACTTGTATTTGTCATCAGGATGTTCGTTCTCATGGTAATAATCTTCTTCTTCTTCAGAAGGCTTGGCAACATCATGGTTACTTTTTCCCTCAGTCTTGATACTAGCATCATCATCTTGCTCATCTTCGTCACTGTCTTCACAGGCTTCGGCATCCCTAAGTTGTAAGATCGGTCTAAGCCTTTTCCCCAGAGTCATTTTCCCTTTCTTCTTCTTGGTTAGGAGTGCTTTCAGTTCGTCTTGCCCCTTGGATAAGTTCAGGATCAGATCTTGAAACTGGGCATTCTGAGCTTGAAGGTCTTTGACTGATTGCTCGAGATTCATGATGCTGAAATAAACAGCGAGGAGGTGAGAAACCCGGGGTGGAAACCTGTGATACGATGTTATGAATGCAGATGCAATATTTTCAAGGATCTTTAGGAAATTTAGTTAACAACATTGGAAAATGATTTGGTCGCATCTTTGTTTGAAGGACTCTGATTCTTGGGTGCTCTTCTATGGGAATCAAGCTTACCATATCGAGTGGGTCGTCGCCTCTGATTCGGGATACCTAAGAATTTGAAAGTATATGGCTAGAGGAAAATAAATCCTCTTGCCCCTTGAAAGGCACTGAGTCTCTGAATTGGAAGGTACGTGGCCAGAGGAAAATAAAACCTCTTGCCCCTTGATTAGGAATTTAGTCCTTGATAAGAGTACTTGAGATTGTGCGCCCTAAATTCCTAAGATCCTTGAAAGGGTTAGTTAAATCATGTTATGCTTATGATGTCATGATGTCATGATGTTATGCGAATGCAATGCATCAGGCAAAGTGTAAGATATTAAGGACGAGTGAGTCCCACAAGAAAAACCTGCAAGAAAACCAAAGGGTTAGTAACAAGCACAGACAAGTCACACAAGTGTCCTTAGGTTTAAAGGCTTGCGTGAAGTTCGTAGGTAAGTACCCTCCCCACTGAAGTTAAGTTGGTTCAACCTGTCCTAGAATAGTAACCAGGTTCTATGGTGCTTATATCCCTGATCTTTCTCGCGGGCATTGTCTCAACATGGCACTCGATGGGCCAGCCAAAAGCATCCCTATAGTCCAATCTCAATGAGTGTAGCATCGAGTATCAACCGACTTTAGTCAGGAATCCAAAGCCATCTATCTCGCTACTTCCTATAGGCCAAAGTCAAGTTCAACTAGGGTTCTAAGGGCGAATTAGTGCTTATGACACCACGCGGTAGCCAAATGTCTCCTCGATCATATTCAAGGGCCATCATGACAAACCAAAGAGTCGCACTAACGGTGGCCACCAGTTCAACCATAACGATACATGTCGTACAACCTCCCTGGTCTAATGCCACATACCTAAGGTACACTAGATCCGGGTGTAGGATCTTTCACACAGCAGAATACCCAAAACAGCCTTTAAATATAAAGCAAACAAGTCAAACAAATTTAAAGTGATCCTAGATCTAAGGTAACCCCTCTTTTATTCGAAAGCATCCCCAGTCGCCAGTTCTGTAATACGGTGAACTGACTTTATTTGAAATGTGCGGATAGCAAGAGTCACCATCGACTTTTATTTTATCCAATTAGGAAAGGCTAAAAGAACAGGAAAGACCTTTGAAAGATTTTGAGTTCGGGGGGTAAGTTATACAAAGGGAATGTGTAAGGCACCCTTTGCATCCATGGTTATCCATGGGCTCTTAATTTCTTAGCTCACTTTGTTTTCAAAATGTTTGAATTGTTTGAAAAGATTTTGAATAAGTTTGAATAAGAACTTTAGCTTGTAAATAAGCGTAGTCTTTTTGAAAAGTTTCTTTGAAAAGAAGTGGGAAAAGATTTTGAATTTGAAAAAGAGCAAGCAATTAATAGCAACTACACTAAGTTTGAAAAAAATGTTCTTTTAGCTTTTCAGGCGAAAGGATCTATCCATGCCATAAGGGGGCGGGAAGTCTTTCAATTGGATGTTTAAGGGTCATCGAGAATAATCGTTCTCCATAAGACTATCCCATGCCATAAAGAGGGCGGGTAGTCTAAGGGAAGGATATAATAGTCATTTTATCTTTTTAGGCATCATGCGAGGATACCTTAGCAATAGGACAATCATCTTTATTTTTTCCGAGGCAACTTCGAAATAGGACAATAACTTTGAGGCAGCATTGCTTTAGGTATCCTCGGAATCGAGGGACTTGACTATTCTTAGGCAACAAAATTAAGGCAACAAGGCAACAGTAATAAGGCAACAAGGCAACCAAAGGGATTACCCTAAAGGTGCGTGTGTGCAGCAATCACGTGGTTCAGTTCGAATATTTAATCTTGTATTGTTAGTGATCTAACGTTTGATTGATGATCTTGCACTCCCTGATTTACTAACCACGCAATTAAAATAAAAGCAGAAATAAAATTTCCTACGCTATTACAATAAACACCTGCGGGGATGGGGGAAATTAAAAGACAGAAAATAATAGGGCACAATAATTAAAATTCTTGAACGCCTTGACCTTCCCCGAACCTTCGATTGACTCTGATCATCTGAGAATTAAATGGACAATAGGGGTGAGTGTAGGAGCAATTCATCACTATTGAACAAAACCCTATATTAATCAAAGGAAAAAAATTATTAAACAAATAAATTAGAAAACTTAGCTTTTTATCGGGTGAGGCGCGTGGTTGAAAGATCTTTGATCAACCCTGAAAAACCATAATGAAAAGGAAAAGAATTGGGCGCGAAAATAAAAGCAGGAAAAGGAGAATGAAAAGGCGAATAAAATATAGTTAAGAATAAAATCATGGTTAAAAACCTTATGGCTAAAAAACCTAGACAAACCCAAAGATTAAAACCTAAGGGTGAAAAAACTTATAGTTAATAGACAACTCTTACATTGTGGATATTAGCCTACAGTTAATGGGAACAATTTTACATAAAGGTTTCACTTGGTTATCCACGGTTTGTGAATTTTAATGGCTAAGCCTAAAATTAATTATTAAATTGTTTAACCTGATTAATTAAAAATTATTAAACCTAAAATTAATTGAATGTTGGTCCTAATTATTTTTTAATTAACTAATTTGAATTAAATTAATCATAAATTAATTAACTAAAATTATGTGTATATAAAACTAAGTTTTTTTTAAAAAAAGGTTTTGGTAAATAAAACTAATCTAAATTTTTAAAAAGAAAAAAAGGTTTTTTAAAAAGAAACAAAAGAAAAAAATTGGAATAAAGAAAAATAATAAAAGGAAAAAAAGGAAATTGAAAACCTGGTATTGGATCCTGTGTGATGACTTCTGGATGGTGTATGGTGCGTCCCATCTTCCTGGACGTTGGATGTGAACTAGCTGGAGATCCATTGGCTCACGCTGAGGTTGTAGCGTGTTGCGCATGAGGTTCGCTGCGTGGGATCTGTTTTCAACACATTTCAGAAAAATAATACAAAGCCTGGGTTCGAACCCAGGACCTTGTAGTTAACGCATATGCTTCTCCACCACCTGTGCTATTTTCTTTATTTGTTAGTTAACTAAACGAAAAATAATAATAAGGAAAAAAGCAAACTGAGTGGATAGCACGCGTGGATCCAGTATCCACGTTGACTGGCCAATGAGAGTAGAGAGATTTTCAACAATCTTGACCAACGAAACAGTGCATGCCACGCCTGGTCAGCAATCCTACTGCCACTGTTCATCATCTTCTACATGCGGCGCTGTGGAATTTCCTGCGGAAATTTCCATGAAATTTCCTGCGGATTTTCTTGTTTATCCGTCTTCCTCCACGGACATGCCTTGAACCCTGCGAAACCAACTGGAAACAGAAAGGATACCAGCCCAGATCTACTAATTTGACTATCCCGAATCCATTGGCGACGTGCTCTTGCACTGAAATTCCCTACAAGCTACGATACAGAAAGAAACCGAATCCATGCCCTAACAATGGCACTTGCGATTCCGGACGTTAAAGCTCGAAGGTAATGGTTCAGAACGACTTTTCAGAGAATTATAAGCATGCTGGAATGTATAGGGATGATTCATATTGCGTAAAAATAGAAGCTTTGAAATCAGAATCTCTTACCAATGGTGTAGCCTTGTGGAGGACGATTTGGACGGTCCTGGGCTTCACGAAGGGCAAGAGGGAGATCCTTGCATCCTCAGAATGATGATAGACTTCTTGGAACACCCTGAAACTTGCTGGAGCAAATTTTTGATCGTGCCCTAGTTTGTGTTATTCTTACAACCTTTGAAAACCTAATGTTCTTTTCCTCCTCCCCTATTTTTCGTCTCCTTGGCTCTTGAGAATGTAAGGTATATATAGAGAATGGGATTAGGTCAGAATCATGGAGAAATATCTTGCTTTCATTAGAAAAATATTTAATTCAAATCTTGCACATAATCTTTCTATTTTTTGCTCCATCTCAATCCAATCTCACCAAGGTTATGGTGCACGAAATATATGGTGTTTAATTGATTATGTTTGGTTGGAAATCAAAGCAAATCAAATCTCCTTGTATTTTTCATTATTTATTTGATTTAAATCACCTTTTAAATGAATAAAAATTCAAATAAAATCAAATATTCATCAAAAATTCGTGGATTTGAGATTGAGTATCTTTGGTGACTTGAGGAGAAAGATTAGATCAAAAAAGATTGGGCCCATTTGCAAGAAAACTCAATTTGAAGCCCTTTTGTTTCACATTTTTCTCTCAAAATTGTCCAACTTTAACAAGGCATATCTCCCTCACTTTTTAAGATATGTAGGAGTTCTAGGACTTTTTGGAAACCTTGAAGAGTCCTCTAACCAATGTCTTTGGTCTCAGGTGAAAATAGTTTCCCATGCTCCTTGTACGCTCTTTTGAAAAAGATGACTTTTGGTCAATTTTCAAAAGGACCTATAATGTTTTAAGTCATATCTCTTAAATGAAGCATTTTTGGACTTGGCATGTGAGAGACAAAGTTGTAGAGAATTCAATTTCCTTCAAATTGAGCTTTGGATGGGAAATTTCTGATGTTCCATGTAGGAGTTATGGCTGGTCAAAGTTTAGTTGACTTTCTCCTATGAAACCCTAATTTAGAAACTTTTAGAATTGTTGATTTTTGATCTTTCCTTGATGAACCATGATCAATTCTTGACCAAATGGTGAATGATACTTCAATATGAGGGTGTTGACAAAAAATTAGGAGTTTTGACTGTACTTTGACCACAGTTGACTTTTAGGTCAAACTAGTCGGCTGTTGACTTTCTGAGCAATTGAGTGACCAATCTTTGGAATCGAGGTTTGAAACTTGGCATAGAAATTCTTTGGGACATATGCGAGACCATGGGATCCATTTGAGGTATCAGGACCTGAGCAAAACCCTAGTTCAGAGGCACTTGTTTAGGAGATAGGTAGCTTTGAGTAATTGGAGATCTTTAAGCATTTGAAAGTCGGATGGATCAAAGATATTATGGGCAAATTTTGGGGTATGACAGCTGCCCCTGTTCAATCTTCTTATACCTGAGGAAGTAGATTGGCATGCGTGCCTATCGGAATTTGAAGGTAGAAGATGATTGAACACTAGAATACCCAGAAATTTGCCCTTGCTGAAGTAGAGACTTTTGTCGGAGATGGGCTTCAAGATGCCATCCAGGTGTTTGGAAGATATGCATGATCGGGATGGGCTTAAAGATGCCATCCAGCTTGATAGACTTGAGAGTCAAAATACGTCGTACGTTAGGCCGTTTCTGAGGAATAGGCTTAGGTTGAGTCGTACGTTAGACTGGGTCTAGTTTGCATCAGCAGATGTCTGGAAAACCGTGCGTTAGGTCGAGGGATGAGTCGTGCGTTAGACTAAATCCAAATTGCATTTGTAGATGTCTAGAAACTGTGCGTTAGGTTGACGGACGAGTCGTGCGTTAGACTAAATCCAAATTGCATCCGTAGATGTCTTGAAAGTCGTGCGTTAGGTTGAAGGATGAGTCGTGTGTTAGACTAAATCCAAATTGCATCCGTAGATGTCTAGAAAGCCGCGCGTTAGGCTGAAGGATGAGTCGTGCATTAGACCGTATCCAATTTGCATCCGTAGATGTCTGGAAAGTCGTGCGTTAGACTGATGGATGAGTCGTGCGTTAGACTGGATCCTATGTGTTGATAGTTGTTAGAATACACTGTACGTCAGGTTGCATCCTAGGATGAATCGTACGTTAGATTGGATCCTTTGTATTGAGAAGTATTTGTTGGAGGTCGATCATACCAGCACTATTCGTAGTGACAGAATTAGATCTAAGTCTCTTGATTATCTTTGAACTATTCATGGAGAATACCCGAAACTAAGTATCAGAACTAAATCATCGTCTTGATTATCTCTGAACTATCTTCGGAGAATACCCGGAAATAATTATCAAAATTAAATCTCTATCTTGATTATCTCTGAACTATCTCTGGAGAATACCCGTAACTAAGTATCATAATTAAATCTTCGTCTTGATTATCTCTGAACTATCTTTGGAGAATACCCGGAACTAAGTATCAGAATTAAATCTTCGTCTTGATTATCGTTGAACTATCTCTGGAGAATACCCGGAACTAAGTATCAGAATTAAATCTTTGTCTTGATTATCTCTGAACTATCTTTGGGGAATACCCGAAACTAAGTATCAGAATTAAATCTCTGTCTAGAATGAGCGTCAGAATTAAATCGTTGACTTGATTATCTCTGCACTATATCTAGAATATAATGTCCATTTGATTGTAGATGTAGATGTAGACTGCAAAAGAAACGTTAGTTTTATGCGACGTCGTGATGCATGCATTGTAGTATCATTTTGACATGAATGAGAGTGTTATGCGTATGCAATGAGGCGTATGTATGTTATGTATGAATTTGCTATGATACATGATGTATGAACATGATTTATGCTATTTGGAGTATCTCGATTGAGAAAATAAATCTATATGTCTTTGTGATTTTGACATATGATCTTGTTTTGAAGATGCTCAGCTGGGGATTTATGATTCTTGCTTGGGGATGAATAGTAATTTGATGTACCCTGACTGGGGATAAGAGAGATGAATAACCCTGTTTGAAGAAGAGTAGCATGTCGGGGAATCAGCAATGTCGAAGATGTAAACTCTGTGGAGGAACTAAGGCTTTGCTAGGACGAGAACATTTGAAGATATCTTCTTAATGATTACTCTGTGGGGATATGACCTTGTGAACCTGGCTCCTGTGGGAAGACATGGATGTCTTGAAAGTTGTCCCCAATATTATAGTAATGGTCGTTCCAGGACTTGTATTGATTAGGACATACCACTGAGTATTGATCAAGATGTCAAACTGGACTTGCATAGATTTGCCCCTACTAGTATGGACTTTGGAAATATTTGCCTCGCGAGGACCTTATGAAGTGTGTACTCTGGGTGACATGCCCCTAGTACTTAATATGATGCCCCTGACTGATCGGGAAGTAGCTTCGGACCCACTTGGGTGCATGCCCCTGATTGTTGATGCTTCTGAGATATTTTTTTGAAACTTGACCTGATTATCCCAAATTGATCGGGAAATAGTTCGAAACCCACTTGGGATGTATGCCTTTGATTATTCGGCATTCGAGAGATTCTTGGAATCTTGACTTGATTGCCCCAGATTGATTGGGCAAAACGTGCCATGTCCCTTGTATACATAAGAGACATTGCTTCTGAAGGGATTTTGTTTGTCGGGATAACTTTCAGTCATTAGTTGTACCATGTGAAAATTCTTCCTGATGCTAACATTTGAAATTATGTAGCAAAATATGTTTAATAATGAATTCATGAGATGCAGTGCATATGTCTGTCTTGAGTTTTTTTTTTTTGAAAAACATTAAAACTGGAGATGTAATACCGTAATGTTTATAAAAACGTGATATTTGTAAAAACGAAATATCAACTCAGCATTTGTGAAAAACCTTAAGGAGTCAGGATACCCTTTTGGTGACAGTATGCTTTCGAACTAACTATGCTTCAGTTAGGACTTTCGAGGGTTGTAACGTGGCTTGATTCACGGTTTAAGAAACAAAGGATGAAGGCTCAAAATTTATTTGTACCCATCCCAATCTTCGTGATGTTCTTCGATCCTATGCTCAGTTAACTTTGTGTTGAAGTCTTAGCAAAGCTTTGAAGTGTTAGCATTGTTATTTGTTGGTGGTTGAAGCACCAAAAGTTTATTTGGACAGTCAGTCATCTTTCTTTGTAATTCTTTTTCTTTTGTCGAGGATCCGTAATATCCTCTTTCGAAATGTTTTCTTTTGTCGAGGATTTGTAGCAACCTCCTCTTTGATTTTGTTATCCCTAACTTTTGCCTGAATTGCTTGTTTGGATATTGCAGTCAGCGGGATGTTTTTGATCTTTGATAAGTCTCCTTCATAGGTTTTGACTTAACATCTTTTCTTTTTGGTGGATCTTGAATGCATGACTTACTGGTTGCGGGAACCCATCGTTATTTGTATAAACAACAGCTAGTACAATTGAATTAACTAAGTAACTACCCTGCCCCAGGTTATGATTAGAGGTTTCAGCTTGTACGCGAAAGAAAAACTTCTACACCTTAGGCTCAAAGGAGTTGACGAGGGATTAACATCCTTATATCTCCACTGTTTTGGAATTGAAACAATGCCTGTACATCGTCAACATAGTCCGTTCAAAAGCATATTGTATGAGGTTGCGTTATCATTTTCGTCATCCTCCCTCAAAAGGCTTACAGCTTAGCAGGAGTGGAATAAACACAAAACATATGCAAAGTAAATACACAATTTAAAATGAGTGATAGCGAAATAATTTATTCAAGACAAACATATGCAATGCACTGATGATGATTATTAAAACAGATAATGTCTATCATAAGTCGAATGTTCAAACAAACAGGAAAGAAATTGCAAATGAAAGTAAATCTAATGATCTAAAAGTCCATCTTTCTATCCATCCATAGCATTAGCAATCTTGTTGTGATTAGGCATGGGAGCAGTGATCACATTAGGAGTTGCAGGAGGGTCGAACTCAATTTTGCCTGTATCAATCATATCTTGGATCTTATTTTTCAACGGCCAACAATTCTCTGTGTCATGTCCAGGACTATTAGAATGATATGCGCACCTCGCATTGGGTTTGTAGCTAGGAGCAGAGGTGTTAGGATTCTTAGGAGGATCCCTCAGGGTAGCCAAATTTGCCTTTAGCAGATGTTGTAAGGCTTGAGCTAGCGACGTATTGATTTTTGTGAATTGACGCCTGGGTGGGTCTTGTTTGTTTTGACGACCTTGTTGAGGCGCCGGTGTGGAGATCATAACTGCCCCAATATATTGGTCATGGTTTCTCCTATTTTGTCCATACACAGCATTGGAATCTGACTTCCCGTTGAAATGCTTCTTTGTAGCACCTGAGGATGTAGCCACTTGAATCTTACCACTTCGAATGCCACTCTCGACACGTTCCCTAATCAGTATGAGTTCAGTGAATCCAAATGATGAACTTCCCAGTAAATGACTGTAGAAAGGACCGATTAGCGTACTCATAAACATATCGACCAATTCCCTATCAGTCAACGGGGGTTGAACTCTGCCAGCCAAATCTCTCCATTTTTGGGCATACTCTTTGAAACTTTCATTGGAGCCCATAGACATGCTTTGTAGTTGCATAAGAGTTGGTGCGAGGTCCGAATTGTATTGGTATTGCTTATAGAAAACAACAACCAAATCTTCCAAGGTACGGGTGTGGGTACCTTCCAGTTGATAGTACCATTCGAGTTGAGTTCTAGATAAGCTCTCTTGGAAAAAATGGATCCATAGCTTCTTGTCAGCAGTATGAGGTAGAATCTTTCTCACATATGATTTCAAATGCAGCTTGGGACAGGAAACTCCGTCATACTTGGCAAAGGTAGGAGTTTTGAACTTGGGAGGGATAACAACTCCAGAGATAAGTCCTTGATCTTCAAAATCCAGTCCAGGTACCTTCTGAATTTCCATGGCTTTCATACGTTCCTCCAACAACTTGTATTTGTCATTAGGATGTTCGTTCTCATGGTAATAATTTTCTTCTTCTTCAGAAGGCTTGGCAGCATCATGGTTACTTTTTGCCTCAGTCTTGATACTAGCATCATCATCTTGCTCATCTTCGTCATTGTCTTCAGAGGTTTCGGCATCCCTGAGTTGTAAGATCGGTCTAAGACTTTTCCCCAGAGTCATCTTCCCTTTATTCTTCTTGGTTAGGAGTGCTTTCAGTTCGTCTTGCCCCTTGGATAAGTTTAGGATCAGATCTTGAAACTAGGCATTCTGAGCTTGAAGGTCTTTGACTGATTGCTCGATATTCATGATGCTGAAATAAACAACGAGGAGGTGAGAAACCCGGGGTGGAAACCTGTGATACGATGTTATGAATGCAGATGCAATATTTTCAAGGATCTTTAGGAAATTTAGTTAACAACATTGGAAAATGATTTGGTCGCATCTTTCTTTGAAGAACTCTAATTCTTATGTGCTCTTCTATGGGAATCAAGCTTACCATATCGAGTGGGTCATCGCCTCTGATTTAGGATACCTATGAATTTGAAAGTATATGGCTAGAGGAAAATAAAGCCTCTTGCCCCTTGATAGGAACTGAGTCTCTGAATTGGAAGGTACGTGGCCAGAGGAAAATAAAACCTCTTGCCCCTTGATTAGGAATTGAGTCCTTGATAAAAGTACTTGAGATTGTGCGCCCTAAATTCCTAAGATCCTTGAAAGGGTTAGTTAAATCATGTTATGCTTATGATGTCATGATGTCATGATGTTATGCGAATGCAATGCATCAGGCAAAGCATAAGATATTAAGGACGAGTGAGTCCCACAAGAAAAACCTGCAAGAAAACCAAAGGGATAGTAGCAAGCACAGACAAGTCACACAAGTGTCCTTAGGTTTAAAGGCTTGCGTGAAGTTCGTAGGTAAGTACCCTCCCCACTGAAGTTAAGTTGGTTCAACCTGTCCTAGAATAGTAACCAGGTTCTATGGTGCTTATATCCCTGATCTTTCTCGCGGGCATTGTCTCAACATGGCACTCGATCGGCCAGCCAAAAGCATTCCTAGAGTCCATTCTCAATGAGTGTAGCATCGAGTATCAACCGGCTTTAGTCAGGAATCCAAAGCCAGCTATCTCGCTACTTCCTATAGGCCAAAGTCAAGTTCAACTAGGGTTCTAAGGGCGAATTAGTGCTTATGACACCACGCGGTAGCCAAATGTCTCCTCGATCATATTCAAGGGCCATCAGGACAAACCAAAGTGTCGCACTAACGGTGGCCATCAGTTCAACCATAACGATACATGTCGTACAACCTCCCTGGTCTAATGCCACATACCTAAGGTACACTAGATCCGGGTGTAGGATCTTTCACACAGCAGAATACCCAAAACAACCTTTAAAGATAAAGCAAACAAGTCAAACAAATTTAAAGTGATCCTTGCTCTAAGGTAACCCCTCTTTTATTCGAAAGCATCCCCAGCAGAGTCACCAGTTCTGTAATACGGTGAACTGACTTTATTTGAAATGTGCAGATAGCAAGAGTCGCCACCGACTTTTATTTTATCCAATTAGGAAAGGCTAAAAGAACAGGAAAGACCTTTGAAAGATTTTGAGTTCGGGGGGTAAGTTATACAAAGGGAAGGTGTAAGGCATCCTTTGCATCCATGGTTATCCATGGGCTCTTAATTGCTTAGCTCACTTTGTTTTCAAAATGTTTGAACTGTTTGAAAAGATTTTGAATAAGTTTGAATAAGAACTTTAGCTTGTAAATAAGCGTAGTCTTTTTGAAAAGTTTCTTTAAAATGAAGTGGGAAAAGATTTTGAATTTGAATTTGAATTTAAAAAAGAGCAAGCAATTAATAGCAACTACCCTAAGTTTGAAAAAAACGTTCTTTTAGCTTTTCAGACGAAAGGATCTATCCATGCCATAAGGGGGCAGAAAGTCTTTAAATTGGATGTTTAAGGGTCATCGAGAATAATCGTTCGCCACAAGACTATCCCATGCCATAAAGAGGGCGGGTAGTCTAAGGGAAGGATATAGTAGTCATTTTATCTTTTTAGGCATCATGCGAGGATACCTTAGCAATAGGACAATCATCTTTATTTTTTCCGAGGCAACTTCGAGGGAGTTTCAATAACTTTGAGGCAGCATTGCTTTAGGAATCCTCGGAATCGAGGGACTTGACTATTCTTAGGCAACAAAATTAAGGCAACAAGGCAACAGTAATAAGACAACAAGGCAACCAGAGGGATTACCCTAAAGGTGCGTGTGTGCAGCAATCACATGGTTCAGTTCGAATATTTAATCTTGTATTGTTAGTGATCTAACGTTTGATTGATGATCTTGCACTCCCTAATTTACTAACCACGCAATTAAAATAAAAGCAGAAATAAAATTTCCTACGCTATTACAATAAACACCTGCGGGGATGGGGGAAATTAAAAGACAGAAAATAATAGGGCACAATAATTAAAATTCTTGAACGCCTTGACCTTCCTCGAACCTTCGATTGACTCTGATCATCTGAGAATTAAATGAACAATAGGGGTGAGTCTAGGAGCAATTCATCACTATTGAACAAAATCCTATTTTAATCAAAGGAAAAAAAAATTTAAAAAAAAATTATTAAACAAAGAAATTAGAAAACTTAGCTTTTTATCGGGTGAGGCGCGTGGTTGAAAGATCTTTCATCAACCCTGAAAAACCAGAATGAAAAGGAAAAGAATTGGGCGCGAAAATAAAAGCATGAAAAGGAGAATGAAAAGGCGAATAAAATATAGTTAAGAAAAAAATCATGGTTAAAAACCTTATGGCTAAAAAACCTAGACAAACCCAAAGATTAAAACCTAAGGGTGAAAAAACTTATAGTTAATAGACAACTCTTACATTGTTGATATTAGCCTACAGTTAATGGGAACAATTTTACATAAAGGTTTCACTTGGTTATCTACGGTTTGTGAATTTTAAAGGCTAAGCCTAAAATTAATTATTAAATTGTTTAACCTGATTAATTAAAAATTATTAAACCTAAAATTAATTGAATGTTGATCCTAATTATTTTTTAATCTAATTAATTTGAATTAAATTAATCATAAATTAATTAACTAAAATTATATGTGTATATAAAACTAAGTTTTTTTAAAAAAAGGTTCTGGTAAATAAAACTAATCTAAATTTTTAAAAAGAAAAAAAGGTTTTTTAAAAAGAAACAAAAGAAAAAAATTGGAATAAAGAAAAATAATAAAAGGAAAAAAAGGAAATTGAAAACCTGGTATTGGATCCTGTGTGATGACTTCTGGATGGTGTATGGTGCGTCCCATCTTCCTGGACGTTGGATGTGAACTAGCTGGAGATCCATTGGCTCACGCTGAGGCTGTAGCGTGTTGCGCATGAGGTTCGCTGCGTGGGATCTGTTTTCAACACATTTCAGAAAAATAATACAAAGCCTGGGTTCGAACCCAGGACCTTGTAGTTAAGGTATATGCTTCTCCACCACCTGTGCTATTTTCTTTATTTGTTAGTTAACTAAACGAAAAATAATAATAAGGAAAAAAGCAAACTGAGTGGATAGCACGCGTGGATCCAGTATCCACGTTGACTGGCCAATGAGAGTAGAGAGAGTTTCAACAATCTTGACCAACGAAACAGTGCATGCCACGTCTGGTCAGCGATCCTACTGCCACTGTTCATCATCTTCTACATGCAGCGTTGTGGAATTTCCTGCGGAAATTCCCATGAAATTTCCTGCGGATTTTCTTGTTTATCAGTCTTCCTCCATGGACATGCCTTGAACCCTGCGAAACCAACTGGAAACAGAAAGGATACCAGCCCAGATCTACTAATTTGACTATCCCGAATCCATTGGTGACGTGCTCTTGCACTGAAATTCCCTGCAAGCTACGATACAGAAAGAAACCGAATCCATGCCCTAACAATGGCACTTGCGATTCCGGACGTTAAAGCTCGAAGGTAATGGTTCATAACGACTTTTCAGAGAATTATAAGCATACTGGAATGTATAGGAATGATTCATATTGCGTAAAAATAGAAGCTTTGAAATCAGAATCTCTTACCAATGGTGTAGCCTTGTGGAGGACGGTCCTGGGCTTCACGAATGGCAAGAGTGAGATCCTTGCATCCTCAGAATGATGATAGACTTCTTGGAACACCCTGAAACTTGCTGGAGCAAATTTTTGATCGTGCCCTAGTTTGTGTTATTCTTACAACCTTTGAAAACCTAATGTTCTTTTCCTCCTTCCCTATTTTTTGTCTCCTTGGCTCTTGAGAATGTAAGGTATATATAGAGAATGGTATTAGGTCAGAATCATGGAGAAATATCTTGCTTTCATTAGAAAAATATTTATTCAAATCTTGCACATAATCTTTCTATTTTTTGCTCCATCTCAATCCAATCTCACCAAGGTTATTTTGCACGAAATATATGATGTTTAATTGATTAGGTTTGATTGGAAATCAAAACAAATTAAATCTCCTTGTATTTTTCATTATTTATTTGATTTAAATCACCTTTTAAATGAATAAAAATTCAAATAAAATCAAATATTCATCAAAAATTCGTGGATTTGAGATTGAGTATCTTTGGTGACTTGAGGAGAAAGATTAGATCAAAAAAGATTGGGCCCATTTGCAAGAAAACTCAATTTGAAGCCCTTTTGTTTCACATTTTTCTCTCAAAATTGTCCAACTTTAACAAGGCACATCTCCCTCACTTTTTAAGATATGGAGGAGTTCTAGGATTTTTTGGAAACCTTGAAGAGTCCTCTAACCAATGTCTTTGGTCTCAGGTCAAAATAGTTTTCCATGCTCCTTGTACGCTCTTTTGGAAAAGATGACTTTTGGTCAATTTTCAAAAGGACCTATAATGTTTTAAGTCATATCTCTTAAATGAAGCATTTTTGGACTTGGCATGTGAGAGACAAAGTTGTAGAGAATTCAATTTCCTTCAAATTGAGCTTTGAATGGGAAATTTCTGATGTTCCATGTAGGAGTTATGGCTGGTCAAAGTTTAGTTGACTTTCTCCTATGAAACCCTAATTTAGAAACTTTTAGAATTGTTGATTTCTGATCTTTCCTTGATGAACCATGATCAATTCTTGACCAAATGGTGAATGATACTTCAATATGAAGGTGTTGACAAAAAATTAGGAGTTTTGACTGTACTTTGACCACAGTTGACTTTTAGGTCAAACTAGTCGGCTGTTGACTTTCTGAGCAATTGAGTGACCAATCTTTGGAATCGAGGTTTGAAACTTGGCATAGAAATTCTTTGGGACATATGCGAGACCATGGGATCCATTTGAGGTATCAGGACCTGAGCAAAACCCTAGTTCAGAGGCACTTGTTTAGGAGATAGGTAGCTTTGAGTAATTGGAGATCTTTAAGCATTTGAAAGTCGGATGGATCAAAGATATTATGGGCAAATTTTGGGGTATGACAGAATGGATGAATGAATGTTATGCATATGCTAACGAAACAGACATATATAATAGAGATGACAACACCGGGGTACAACCAGGTACTCAGCCAATCGTCACTTAACATCTTCCGTGGAGGGTAAAACCTCGCTGGGGAGAGAGAACTCTTAAACCAGTCTTCAAAATCAAAGTGATTCATTTCGAGAAGAAAACTTGTTGAGAAGGAAAACATTCCGGGGAGAAAATCTGCACTTTAGTCGGAGACAACTTGTGTCAAGGCTCGACTGCTTCACAGGGATAACATTTGTTGATGCTTAGTTTCGTACTTCGAGGACTAGCTTCCTTAGGGACTTAGGTCAACATTTCCTTTCGTATTCACGAGTTTTAAGAAAACGTTTTGCCCTTTCATTTTGAAAGTGTGATTTTTGTTTCAAATCTTTTTAATTTTAAAAGCAAATTTTGCTAGATAGAATAAAAGATAAGAATTCCAAGAAAATGAGATAAAGCTCAAATTTTATTAATGGAATGGTAGTCTGCGAACGACATGACTCCATAGAGCATTACAAATTTTAGAAAAATGGTAATTTTAAAGGGAAAGGTTACACCAAAATACAATGATCACTATTCTCCCCAACAACTTTGAATATCGGGCGTACGCTGACCTCGGTCAAAAGTCTTCAGAATGCATCTTCAGGATGGTCAGGTCGCACCAGGTGTGGCTACTTGCCACAATCTCTAATTTTTATATAGACTGCCTTTGCAGGTTTTCAATCCATCGGGATGATTATTTCTTTTCATGTATATAATTTTTGCTTGGACCACCTTTTCAAGTTTTTAGTCCACCGAGATGCTCATTTTTGCCTAAGTCGTCTTTTCAGGTTTTCAACTTAGCGAGTTTTTTATTTTTCTTTAGGCGAAGTATTTCTTGACCACATCAGCATTCACTGGACACGGGAATTCCTCACTGTCCATAGTCATAAGAGTGAAAGCACCATCTGAGAAGGCTCTCTTAACAACATATGAGCCTTCATAATTAAGAGTCCACTTGTCCTTGGGATCTGGTTGCAAAAACAATATCTTCTTGAGCACGAGATCACCTTCTCTGAATCTTCGAGGTTTAAAACTTTCTTGCCAAACACTCTCTTCATTCTTTCTTGATAAAGCTAACCATGACACAAGGCAGTCATTCTCTTTTCTTCAATGAGATTCTGCTGATCGTATCTAGCTTGACATTATTCAGCTTCTGATAATTTGGCTTCCATTAGAATCCTCATGGAAGGAATTTCAACCTCTATCAGGAGTACAACTTCCATGTCGTATACTATGGAGAATGGAGTTGCCCCAATTGAAGTGTGAACCGAAGACGGTACCCATGCAGAGCAAGTGGGAGCATTTCGTGCCAATTTCTGTAAGTCACGACCATCTTTTGGAAGATCTTCTTAATATTCTTGTTAGCTGCCTCTATTACACCATTCATCTTTGGTCAATAGAGAGAAGAATTGTGATGCTCAATCTTGAATTCATCACACAGTTCTTTCATCATTTTGTTGTTCAGGTTGGAACCATTATCAGTAAAGATTTTGTTGGGTACGCCGTAGCGACAAATAAGATTGTTCTTGATAAACCTCACTACCACTTGCCGAGTAACATTGATGTAGGAAGCTGCTTCGACCCATTTGGTGAAGTAATCAATGGCGACCAAGATGAAGCGATGTCCATTCAAAGCCTTTGGTTCAATCATATCAATCATGTCAATTCCTCACATAGAGAAGAGCCATGGAGAAGAGATACCGTTGAAAAGCGTCGGAGGCACATGCATCTTGTCGACATAGATCTGGCACTTGTGACTTCTTCACATATTTGTGGCAGTCTGATTCCATTGTCATCCAATAGTAACTTGCTCTTAACATCTTTCTTGTCATTGCATGTCCATTGATGTGAGTGTCAAAAGATCCTTCATGAATTTCTTTAAAATCATTTTTAAAGTTGAAAAATTATAAATATTACTAAACAACTTTAACTTTATTTATAAAGCTCTTATTTTCAACTTCAGCTTAAAAGCAACTTTTAAATCGAAAAAAACTTGGTCAAACAATACCTTAATCTATGTAAAATAATGATCGAATAGTATATGTTTACACATGGATGACCCAAAACTGTGCCACACACTGCCATGGTCTTCTTAATCTCAGGCTTAAGGGCCTTCTCTAAGTTTACATCATGGATGCTGCAAGAACTAGGCAAGACACCACTCTTCAAAAAATTTCCTCAAGGAATCTAATTGTTAGGCTGCTCAGTCAAAATGGAACGTTCCAATAAAATAAGGATGATCTTGCTAAGTATGCCACACCATGGACAACCACTTCCAAGTGGATCATCTGCTGGTTGTTAAAATTGCACCATGTGCAATGTTGGCTGTCAAAGATTTTTACAAACTCGGCTGAATGATGAAGATCTTCAGTAGTAGTCCTTGATTTTTAACAGGCTGCATCTCCGCTTTCTTGACAATTTGCGAGCGCATAGGCACTTCCAGGAACCTCGACTAAAATATCATCCTCATGCATAATTTCTTGCTCCCCGTGAAGCAGTTGGTCCTGAGTTTTATAAAGGAAGTGATGTGAATAAATACCATCTTGAACAAATTTTAGCTCACTAGGTTGACATCAAACCATATATTTGACCAAAATAACTTCTCAAAGCATGAATGCTTGACACAAGTGTCATACAAATATGCCATCCAATACATATGGCAGACTGAAATGCTGCACACAATCAGGGAATGTGTGTCTAAGCATCAGCAGAAATTATTACATACCTCAATATTAGTGCCAGCAGCACCCTTCATATTATTTTTCATGGTATCCATCAATGCTTTTAGTTGTTTCCGGGCTTCTGCTCTTATAATTCGTCGTTCAGCACATTGTTCAGCAGTAACATTATGATGGCAGGCCACACAAAGAGTTCTCAAATTCTCAAGTTTGCATTCACCTATAGGAATTATTAAATAAGGTATAAAATTCAAACAGCTAAAAAAAAATTTCTAAAAGGAGAGGAAAATTATTTTGTAATTTATGCAACTAGTCCAGAAGTTAACATCCAACATTGTAAAATTTTGAAAGTTAACATCCTAACATTGTAAAATTCTGAAAGTAATCATCTAGATGGTAAATTACCCCACGTCCTAAGTCAATAGCTTCTGGAAGTTAACTTTGGGATGTAGGCATTTTGTGAGAGAAAAACTCTATAGTGGTGCTAATAGTAGCCCCTACTACTTAAACTTATTTACATTTTAGTACTGGTATTACAAGTACGAGCAAGACTAGATGAATCAAGATTTTAATATTGGCATTTCTATTGAGCATATAAAAATCTCAGTTGCAAGTATCAAGATGTTCATTTCTGAGAATGTCAGTACAATTAAAAATTGATACTGCAATTCTTCCAAAAGCAGGTGGGATTGGACTTCAAAAGATATTATACCTCCTCCTTTATATACTGGAACAATGTGATCAGCATGCCATGCATTTCCTTCAATTGGATCTTTGGCAAGCTTCTCAAGCCTGCAGATAATCAACTAGTGTTTCAGCAGAATGCTTCAGAAATAAGCAAGTTTAGCAACACTTTTGTACAGTCAGTCTTTTTAAAAGACTGTAACTTTGTTTTCTAACATCGTAACAAAATTGACTTTAGGTATTTCA
This sequence comes from Vicia villosa, assembly GCF_029867415.1. Classification (NCBI taxonomy): domain Eukaryota; kingdom Viridiplantae; phylum Streptophyta; class Magnoliopsida; order Fabales; family Fabaceae; genus Vicia; species Vicia villosa. The sequence continues at coordinate 176,285,057 of NC_081182.1, forward strand.
CTATCATAAACTCACAGCTTCCTCCGCTTTGCAATATTTGGTGCGGATTTTTCAATGTACTCCCGTCGTTTTTCCAAGGACAAAGGTCTTATGATCACAACAAGCTTATGACAGTCCAATTGGCAATTTGTGCATACACCTTGCTCAATATTAAAAAGTTCCTGAAAATTTCATCTCAATCAATTACTTTAAAACCTAACTCAAAGACATGAAACTCCAAAATGATATTTCTAGCAGAGAACATTGAAACAAAAATTAGTCAAATACATTCTAATTTGAATATGACAAATGTTCTAACCTGACGGATGAATCTGTTGCTAGTTCTCATGCGATACTCTTGATAGCAGACAAGGTTACAAAAAAGATCTTCAAAATATTCAGGTGTCTTGGCATTATTACCCCTGAAAATATAATTATTAATTGTATACTACTAAAAGATGTTTACAGCAACACATGATTTGTATGGGACATACATGCATTGATTTTGACAAAGCTTACAAAGAGGCCCATCTTTCGGACTCCAGCCTTGAGTGTATTCTTTTTCCTTCTTACCACAACCGCTTCGAAGACAAACCTGTTTCCAAACAGCATCTGATGGTAAGGGATAGCTGATGTCGACTAAAGGAGTCATGCGACGTTTGCTTCCACCATTTATCAATCCCTGTCAATCATAGAATTTTGTTGCATCATTACATATAAAGAAGCAAATTAATATTAGAGGGGGGTAGACAATTTTATGAAAAGATCATACATATTCACAAAAATGGAGTTTAAGTGCATAGTGTGCCAACCTTCTTGTTGTGGCTATTACTTTCATTTAAGCAGCACAGTTCGACAGCCAAAGGAAGTTGTAATGGTTTTCCAAGTAACTTATTACGTTCAATTGGTCTCAAACTCTTCCACTCATTGGCAAAATCCAGAAGAGCATTCCTATACACAGGGTTATCTTTGACAGATGCAGACTCTATACCTTTTTTCTCATCATCATCATCATCGGCAGGACTCAGCAGCTCAAGGTCTTCTGGTCGGAAATTTTCATAAAGTGGCTGTGGTCTTGCATCTTTACCCAAAATGCAAGTATAGAGGTGGATCCTTCCGGTGTATGGGCTCACCTGAAGAGTAGAAAAATGTAATTTTTTCACCCATGAGAATTATAAAGTATAAAATCCAGTCATTGCATGGCACCAAGGTAATGGTACCAACATCTACTTGAACATGGGCACCTTGCTCTAACCAAATACACCAAATAAAAGGATGAACCCCACAGAATACAAGTTCTTCCATTATTTTGTAAGCAAATTTAAATAAACATAAATTCATTTCAATAATATTGCTCCCCGTACAATGAAAACAAAACAATGTACAAATGATTTTCACCTCAAACCGCAGAGAATTCACTTGATGAGAGCGTTTTACTTCAGCTTCAACAGGATGAGAGGGCTGGTCATCATCTGCATCTTTTATGAAAGTTGATTTCTTATCCTGAAACAGAAAAATAAGACTTCTATACTCTCACAAAACACAAGCTAAAGTAGGCATTCCTTCCATTAGATAGCTTCATTGAAAATGCACCTCTATTACTTTATCTTTGTCCTCGGAACTCTTTTCAGAACATCTATCCTCAGCATTAGAAGCATCTACATCAAGATTTCCATCCAAAACTGAAGCGTTGCATAAATCTAGGAAGGAAACACTATCAACCTATTCTACCAATAAAATAGAATAATTAGAAAGAAGCAACTAATAGAGCGAATATATTTGAGGCAAAGCAACTTAAAAGTATAAACTATGTCATACCATAATATTAGCATCCTGATTTATGTTGTTTGCAAGACCAGATTCATCTTCTTGATTTGCTTCTGTTTCATTTGACTTCACTACAGAGGGTTGCCCATCCAAATGTGTTTCAGCTGATGCATCTTTAGATGTAGATTTTTTTTTAGGTCTGTCAATTTTCAAGGACGGATCTAAATAAGAAACACCTTCAACCTGCCATCCCCAAAAGGAAACTGATGATAAACAAGTGATAGAGTTTGTTAAACAATAGGCAATAGATAAGATAAGAGAAATATTCATTGTATTTCTTAATAATAAAGATACAAGGAACTTGCTATATATATAGGCAAGCAAAAGGTAATCAAATACTGACAAATGTGTCTAACAGCTAGTGCCAGCTCAGCAGTGGTAGTGGAACGCATCCTCCACTACTCTTCCCACTATTGACACATATAATAGAATATTATGTAACCACTACTCTATTAGTCCCCCTTAGAAGCTGCAGGGGGGTGCTTTAAAGTGATTTTGTCTAACACACGCAGCTTAGAACGCAGAGGTACAAACTTAGCAGCAGATAAGGGCTTGGTTAGAATGTCAGCCCACTGATCTTGAGCTGGAACATGAGCTACAGAGAGATGTTTGCTGAGAACTTTCTCTCTTAGAAAGAATATATCAAGCTCCATATGTTTGGTTCTGTTGTGGAGAATGGGGTTATGAGCAAGGGTGACAGTGCTCAAGTTGTCACATAGAATCCTAGGCACCTGAATAGAACAGTGAAGTTCCTGAAGCAAAGATTGTATCCAAATAAGTTCAGCAGCCAATTGAGCCATACTGCGGTATTCTGCTTCAGCACTAGACCTGGCAACAAGCTGCTGCTTCTTGGACCACCAGGAAACAACATTAGGACCAAGATAGATGCATGCCCCTGAAGTAGACCTTCTGTCATCAGGATCAGATGCCCAATCTGCATCGCAAAATCCTAAAAGCTGCATAGGCTGCTGAACAGGGGCAGGCTGAATGAGTAAGCCATGACATAGTGTACCACTCAAATACCTTAGGATCCTTTTGACTGCCTTCCAGTGATCCTCTAAGGGATTGGATAAAAACTGACAAACCTTGTTAACAGAGAAGGAAATTTCAGGTCTAGTTAAAGTTGCATATTGCAGTGCACCAACAACAGACCTAAAATGAGTGGGGTCTTCAACAGCTGCTGAGCCAATTTTTGATAGTTTGCTGCTGGAAACCATGGGAGTGGGCATTCCATTAGCATTGAGCATGTTAAGTTTGGTTAGGAGGTCAGAAATATACTTGGTTTGGGACAAAAGTAAAGAACCATTTGGAAGATGAGAGACTTCAATGCCAAGGAAATAGTCAAGCTGTCCCAATTGTTTTAGAGAAAATTTATTGTTGAGATGGTTGATTAGAGAGGTGATGAAGGGAGCTGAACTGCCTGTGATGATTATGTCATCAACATAGACCAAGATCATGACTTGGAGCTTGCCTTGATGCAATAGAAAGAGACTAGGGTCACACTTGCTTGCTTGAAAACCAAGTTGAACAAGAGCACTCTTCAGTTTGTCAAACCAGGCCCTTGGGGCCTGTTTTAAACCATAAATAGCCTTGTTTAGTTTACACACTAGGGACTTGTCAGCAGCTTCAAAGCCAGGAGGCTGCTGCATAAACACCTCTTCCTCAAGGGTGCCATTGAGGAAAGCATTATTGATATCTATCTGCTGAATGGGCCACCTGTTGCTAATAGCAATAGTTAAAATAATTCTGACTGTCACAGGTTTGATAACAGGTGAGAAAGTCTCCTGAAAATCACTTCCAGCTCTTTGATGAAACCCCTTAGCCACCAATCTGGCCTTGTATTTATTTATAGATCCATCAGGATTTTCCTTAGTTCTGAAAACCCACTTACAGCCAATAGGTTTCCTGGAAATAGGAGCTTTCACCAATGTCCAGGTCTGATTTCTCAGCAGTGCCTTGTATTCCTCTTGCATTGCCTGAAACCAATGAGGAGATGCTAATGCTTGACTAACAGAACTGGGTTCCATGTGAGTTAAAAGGAGAGTAGGATGTAATCTAGGTTGAGTGATGCCTCTTTTGGCTCTAGTTTGCATAGGATGGACATTTTCAGGATGAATGAAAGGTAAAGGTGAACCAGGAGGGCTGGGATTTGAGTGTGAGCTAGACTGTTCAGAAGGATCAGGAGAGGAAGTAGGGGAAATGGTGCTAGTTTCAGCAGGATCATGGAGGATAAGAGCAGGAGAGATAGAGGGAGAGGAGGTAGGAATAGCAGTGAGAGGCTGAGGAATGGTATTTGACACCTGCTGACTTGCAGAAGTAGAAAATTCAGGGGAGGGAACAGCCATATGGGAAGAAAAGGAAGAACTAGAAGGGGAGCTGTGATTGGTATCAGGATTATAGGAAGAGAGAGAGGGAGCATTGGATGGAGAGAGAGGAGGTGGGAACTGACTGGCAGTAGCAGGAAAGGGAGGAACAGATGAAGGATTAAGAGGAATAGATGAGGGGACAGAAGGGTTAGGAGAGGCTGGAAATAAAGAGGAATAGGGAAACAAAGATTCATGAAAAACAACATCCTTAGAGATGTAGATATGACCATCAGAAGCCAAACATTTATAGCCTTTATGTGATGAGGAATAGCCTAGAAAGATACATTGTTGAGATCTATAATCAAGCTTATGAGAATTGTAAGGACGCAGGAAAGGATAACAAGCACAGCCAAAAACTTTGAGAGTGGAATAATCAGGAGGTTTGTTGAGTAATTTAAAGTAGGGTGAGTGATTGTGAAGGGTAGGGCTGGGAATTCTGTTGATAAGGTAGGCTGCAGTAACAAAGGCATGATCCCAATATTTCAAGGGAAGAGTGGACTGAGCTAAAAGAGTGAGACCAGTCTCTACAATATGTCTATGTTTACGTTCAACAAGACCATTTTGATGGTGTGTATGAGGACAAGTGAATCTATGAACAATTCCTAAATCTGTTAGATACTTGGTGAGGGGTCTAAACTCCCCTCCTCCATCAGTTTGAACACACTTGATGGGACAATTAAACTGTAGTTCAACCATTTTCTTAAATTGAATAAACTGAAGCATAGTATCAGACTTGAGTTTGAGAGGAAAAACCCAAACAAACCTAGAAAAGGCATCAACACAGGTAAGAAAATAGGTGTAGCCACTTGAAGATATCATAGGGGCTGGACCCCAGAGATCACACACAACAAGTTCAAAGGGATGAGTATAGACAGTAGTGGATAAAGAGGAAGGCAATCTGTGAGATTTGCCAACACAGCAGGCATGACACATATCAGTAGGAGGTTTTGAAGGGACAGTAAGATTGCAAATTTTCAGGATTTCAACAAGGGCATGATGATTAGGATGACCTAATCTAGTATGCCACAGAACATAAGGATTTGTTGCTATTGCAGTAGAGCTATTAGAGTGAGATAAAGATAAATTAGTGCTAGCATTTGCAGAATTAAGAGAAGAGTTAAGAAAGATACTTGTAGTTTTATTAATTGAAGGATCATTACAAGGAAGTGTAGCATTGGACATATAATTAGAAGAGTTACAACTGCTTATAGCAGGAAAACACATAACCCTATTGCTAGTACTACAAGAGTGAAGACTAGGACAAGACTTTGACACTGGAGATGCAGCAGGATTTGGAAACTTATAGAGGCCATCATCTCCAACATGACCACTGAGCAGAACTTCAGAAGTAGCCTGAGATTTAACAACACAGAATTTAGAATGAAATTCAAAAAACACATTATTATCCTGAGCAAATTTGCTCACACTCATGAGATTTTTGGTAATTTGTGGTACATGTAAGAGGTTCCTAAGGGTGAGAGACAGGTGAGGTTTGTGTGGTAAAGGAAAAGACATGGAACCAACAGAATTGATAGACAAACCTTGGCCATTTCCTATGAAGACTTGCTCGGATCCAGGCACAGAAGAAGAATCAGACACATTTGAGGCTTCAGGAGTAACATGGTGAGAGGCACCTGAGTCAGGATACCACCACTGATTGTTGTTGCTTGCTTCAGTACCTGCAAAAAGGGCCTGTGGTGCTGCGGATCTAGGAGAAGCAGCTCTGGGTGAACCATGAGCAAACTGAACAGGATACATAGCACGAGGAGCGACATGAAATGGATTGAATGGAGCTCTTTGCTGAGGATAACCAGCACCACTTGAGTAACGATAATAGCATACTGAAGCATCATGTCCAGACCTGTGACAGATTTGACATGACTGTTTTGCGAAGCGTCCTCCACCACGACCAAAACGCCCACTACTACGACTGAAACGACCTCCACGGGAGCCATAGGTGTGATTATCAGCATTGGCAGTGACGTGACTCGTTCCCTGAGGGAAAGCTTCAGTAGAGGCTTGACCAGTGGTAACAGTTGAAGGAGACGACGCAGATTGAGTGAGATTTACCGTCACTGGCTCCGCAACGGCGGCTTTGCGATGTTTCTCAAGACGCGACTCATGAGCAAGCAAAGACGACTCAAGTTCATCCAAGGAGCTCAGCTCATCCTTACTGTTGACGGCGGCAACAATGGAGTCATATTCCTCAGGAAGGGAATCAAGAACTATTTCGATTAGGTTACGAAGAGGAACAGGATCCCCAATCGAAACAAGCGACTCACTGATCTCACGAGTACGCTTCAGAAGCTCCTCAATCGTGAGCGAACCTTTGGTGAGACGACGAAGCTCAGAACGCAGCTGACGAGCTTTGGTTGAAAGAAGGGTGTCGAAGTAGCGGTGGACCTCTGTCCAGACTTGCCACGCGTGTTTACACTCGACAAGTTTAGGAAGAAGAGAATCAGAGATGGTGGAAAGAAGCCAGGTGCAGATGAGAGCATCCTGTTGCTCCCACTCCAGAAATACATTGTGAGATGCAGGATCTGAAGGAGAGGGAGAAGGAATCACCGGAACAGTGACGAACCTTTGGAGACGATGTCCACGAACAACCCCATCAATCTGTTGTTTCCATTGTTTGAAGTTTTTGTCATCGAGTTTAACAGAGATCAGGTGAGAAAGTTTCACCTGAGAGGAAAGAAAAAGAGACTCCATGGATCGGAAAAGAAACGAAAAAGAAAAAGAAAAAAAAAAGAGGCTCAAGATACCATGATAGAGTTTGTTAAACAATAGGCAATAGATAAGATAAGAGAAATATTCATTGTATTTCTTAATAATAAAGATACAAGGAACTTGCTATATATATAGGCAAGCAAAAGGTAATCAAATACTGACAAATGTGTCTAACAGCTAGTGCCAGCTCAGCAGTGGTAGTGGAACGCATCCTCCACTACTCTTCCCACTATTGACACATATAATAGAATATTATGTAACCACTACTCTATTAACAAGAGAACCAAGAAAATGGAAAAAAGGAAAAGAAATAAACTTGTAAAACATTGAAACCTATGTTGAATATTTGTATTTCATGATAATGACCCAAGACAAGAAGTGTATCTAACTAGGTAATCAGAAGTTAGGACTCAAGACAAAACCTTTCACGTAACACAGTATTGAAACCCAAATTAGAACATAACAGGTCCCAGTATTACATTGAAAACTGATGAGAAATAAATCATTCAACTGAACTAAATGCTAAACGCCTGATTCTGTCAATGTAATCAATTGGAAAGACGACCAATGTGTTTTGTGCATCCCATAAGTTGGGAAGGGAATTCATCCGCATTAATAAAGATAAACATAGATAATGTCAGTGTTGTCAAACAACTAGAGGTGGAGGAAGACCAAGAAAAACTGTAAGAGAGATTCATAAAAAAGATATGGAGATTAACAAATTAGAATGAAACATGGTCTTGGATAGAACATTAAGGCATAATTTCATCCATGTAGCCAACCCCCCTTAGAGGGATAAGGCTTGGTTGTTATTGTTGTAGAGCATAAAATGTATAAAATTGTCAATTTGTATGAGTATTACAACTATTGACAAGCTAAACACTTCAAGTTACACAGACACTTATACGAAAACAACAAAAACCAACAGTAAAAAGCAAATAATAGAATTAAAGAAACTGAAGTGAGACCTCTATCTCCTTCACGGCATCATATTTGCCATCTGTCGTAGATGAAACACGATGTAAGCTTTTGTTCAAATATTTCCAATGTGATTCATCTGAAGTATCCTGTAGATAGTCGTTCAAACAAAAATGCTTGACAGAGGCATATCACAATAAACCCTAATCTCAAATCTTCATAATCAATGAGAACCTAATTACCTTTGCACAGAATATGTATATGTTAACTGCATTTGTTTGCCCTCGTCGATGAGCTCTGTCCTCAGCCTTCAAAACATGTTAACATTATATTATTTATTTAAGAAATTATTTATATATCTAGAATACCCCCACAATTTACACTTCATCATCAACTACAGGTACACTACACCAAACAATCTGTATGAGGTTTCCATGATTAAGAAAAAACTTTACAGGACCATCTCATAGCCCATAGGTAATATCTAGTGACACTGCAACACTTTCATAGTAAACAAGACTGATCAAGTGCAACACCAGACATGATAATTATCAAAAGAAGGATGAAAAAAGTTCCATTACAGGCCTAATGGTTAAGTATCTTTCAACACCATGTGCTATTCTAAAGGAATCATCCCTGGTTCGAGTTTTGCTGCACTTTTTCAATAAGATTATCAAGTATATTTTACAGATGAACCTAATTTTCCATTCCTATTATTCTTTTAATGACAATCAGCTTTACATGTGTTTACAGTTCATTATGATTGTAGCGTCCAGCACCACACTAAGATACATTTGATGCGTGATATGGACCTTTATTATTGTAAATTACACAACAATAGGGCTATTTTATTTCTTTTGCTACACTAGTCACTCTTCTGCAGAATCATTTGCAGCTATATTGATATTTCATTTATACAAACTGTTCAAACCTAAATCATGTTTTCATAATCAATTGTCGTGACAAGACAAACACAAGTCCCTGGAAAATGCAGCATATCCTACAACCAAACAATAGTTATAAAAAAACGTTTGTGAAGTGATATTCAATCTAACGGAACCTGTAGCATCACTGTTGGGCACTGAGGTAGCTCCAAAAAGACAACATCCTGTGCAGTTGAGAAATCAACTCCAAAACCTGCTGCTAGAACACCTATTATCGCAATTTTAACCTGAAATGCACGTGTAACTAACAAGTCAAAAGAAGCCTAATGACAAGGTAAAATACTCCAAACTTACATCAACTAGATGATGACCCGCATGTTGCGCGGCTGGAATTTTTTTGCATTAGTGATATCTAATAATATAATATGAGCTAGAATAAGTGTATGAAGCTTATGGAAAATAAATTTAAACTATGTTATTAGAATAGTAATCTCTTTGAATGGGAACTTTAATTAATACATTACAAGAGAACATCTCTACCAACGGAAAATCATGAGCTGACTCTAAGTATAATATCTTATGTATTATCTACAATTTAAACTTTGGCGACCCAATTTCAAGACAATTTTTTAGATATATCTAATCTCTTTCCTAAATAACGATTTTTAGAATTTAAAAATATCATTGCAATAAAAACTGAGGTCTCTGAGGATCTGGTGCTATTTGCTAAATGGTATTCGTTTCTGCAGCTGGGACTGTGTTTTAATATATTATATTAGATTAGATGGATGGTATAAATGACACTTAACACAGAACACACACATGTACATTTAATATGACAGAGATAGAAAGTCTGATAGTAGCAAAAATGTTCAATGTGGTTGTTTTTAAGTAATGCACGACTATTATTCAACAATGTAAATCTACTCATTTAATAATTTCGCACCAGCTTTGATCTTGAATGAAACATGTTAATTTTAAGGATAATACATAAGCATGCATGCATTCCAACAGCTAGATGAAACTACTACATCAATTCAACAAATAGAGCAGTGTAAATGAGACTGATCATCGGAAAAATACAGTTTCAAAGTTAAATTACCTCTGGTCCTGATTATAAGTGACAATTAGGCTGCTTTACATTACTGGCCCTATTTTTTATACCCCTATTTAATTGTAGGTTTTTCTTTACTTAAAAATTCTTCTTCCCTACACAAGTGGGTTTCAATTAATGAATGCTGAGAGTAATTTTGGAAAAGAATTAGCATTAAATCATTTGAATGTGCTTTATTGGTCTTGGTGACTTAGTCTTTTGTTTCTTATAAACAGAATCGGAGAGAGAATTAGAAAGCATCAAAGTATTCCAAGTTAATATTCCAAATGCAATTGACTTTCAACAACAAATAATATTAAAACTTACTAATATGGTGGAAAGGAAAGTGACCAGAAAAATATCAGTATCACAATAAATTCAGGAGAGAAATAGCAAGTTTACAATACCTCTGGTGATGATCGAAATGAGATTACTGCAGACTGTCTATCTTTGGGTAGTGTAAGTCCATCTATTCGCACAAAACCTACTCCTTTCTCACATATAAACTCCTGAATGGTTCAGAAGACAAGCTTTATACTAGAAATAAAATTTAAACATTTGTGGGACATTAAAGCCCAAAGGCCAATGCTACTACAGTATGATGATTACCGTTCAAATGAAGGGACAAGAAATCAAAACGAAGAAATGAGTTAATCCAATAGAGTTTTTAAAAGGACAATAAATCAAAACCCGACTCAATATTCATCTGCCAGAGTTCACTATAAATACCAATTTAAAACTCATTCATTTGTTAAACAATGTCATGTAGCTAAATAGTATTAACTTGTAATGCTTCTGTTGCTTTTTCTCCCACCTGTTGAATTTTTTAGGAACACGTTCGATGTTGTTGGGGGTTCTATATTCATGTGATCATATTATATTGGACCTTAATAGTTATAGTAAATTACCAACAAGAATTAACAGTAAAAATTGGGGCCATTGGCCAATTAATGCCTTAGTTTTCTTACATCATAAACAGCCATGGGAAAATTATGATCTCAAATTAGAAAGATTTAGTTTGTGGACTCAACTGGACTGGTCCACCCATAAGTTCACAAACAAATTCTGAACGTCCCCATAAACAAAACCTTTCTGAATGTAAAACCAAAACTTTCGGAAGAACTTTTAACACTCTAAAAAGCACTTTGGAAGTACACATCCCATAAAGCATTGTTTTTATACTCTCCAAACGTGTATTTTCTGACAAAAACACAATTTTCGGAAAGACAGGTAAGAAAAGTTTTCCTTTAACTTTCCCTTTTCCCTATTTGAATTAAAAGAACTGGACTGTATTTCAATTGCTGATAACAATCAGATTATTAGCAGTGGTTCGTGGTCCTTCCTTTGTTCTCTCTAGTAAAATGGTGAAAAGTTTCAATGGCCGATATGATAAGCACTTTACCCGATGCCGCTCTTTGCCACATTCTGTCTTTTGTCGAAACCAAAGAAGCAGTTGCCACAAGCATTTTTTCGAACAGGAGGAAGCACCTCTAGCTATCAGTTTCTGTTCTGGACGTCAGCAACACTCGTGCAACAGACCAAGACGCTAATTTTCATTTTAACAACTGTCTACTCAATTTTGATGTTGCGAGTTTCCACAATCCCCATTAAAATATTCACCTTCTTGGAGAATGAAAGGACATTTACCCCACTGGAGTTAATGAGTGTGTGATATTTTATGGAAGTATTATTAAAACATTTAGTGAGTATATTTTTGTAACTGACATCATTTGACCTACTGCTAGAGTAGTACTCGCGACAACACTCTTATTTTTGGGTAAAATTCACAATGGTCCCACCATATTGGAAATGGGCCCCATATAAAGTGGGGGCCACGTTAATTTCACATATTAAGAGAGTGAGTGTTGGAAAGAAGGTTAAAGTGTTGGAAAGAGGGTTAAAGTGAGGGTTGCTACCACTACTACTAATACTAACTGACTCCCAGACGAACAACTATAGAACTGCGACAAACTCTGTCAATTAATTACCAGCTGATAAGAAACGCACCTGTACTCCGTCAAGAACTTTGTGGTGATGAGCAAAAATTATCATCTTTGGAGCATTATCTAATCCTGCAATGAGTGGATGGAAGGAAAGCCATTCACAAAACCCAGATAGCTTTGCAATTCCAAGTTCTTGATTAGTAAGCTTCCCTGACAATAGGTAGGATGAGGAAATTAAACATTTACAATGTTCTCCCACTTCGGTATAGTTTAAATCAGGCAACACAACTAATGGAAACGAAAGGATACGAGTAAAAGTAGCATGGCATTTTCTTTGAACAACATAAAAACCTAGTGACAGTTTGTTTTTATGGAAGTATAATTAAAACAATTAATGAGTATATGATATTTTTCCCAGAATAAGTATGTTAATGTTAGTGGCATTACCGGGAATGAATTATTGTTTGGAAGCTTAGAGTCAATTTGTATCAATATTTTATAATTCTCAATTCCAACGTTGGTTGCTAATGTCACAAGATCACAAATGCTAGAATTGGACTTGTTTTTCTGACAACTTTAGGCCCTATTGAACTTTCTTGTGACCTTGCGTATTTGTTGTTGGAATTTTTGAAATAATGTAAATAGTTACCATTCTACCATATCATATAAATAGTGTTTGAAAATATGTTTAGGATTTTTGTAATCATTGTATAGGCATATCATATTAAGTAAATAGTTATAAAATCTCCTATTTATTTTGTAATTATATAATCAATCCTATGTAAAATGGGCTCTTGCACACGGTTCCAACATCACATGCCTGTGTTCTCTCTCTTTCAAGAAACGTAAATAACGTAACATTAACCTTCGTATTTATCCTGATACGCTCATGCATTTTCCCATTATGAATTGTTTTGCTTAAAACTGCTTCATCTCCAGTTTACTGCTTCAACCCTTTTTCTACATCACGTTCTTCTTTCCAAACACATTAGATGCATTTTCATACATTTGTTATTGTTGCCCGCCACTACTGTCAATTCCTATCTAATTATCCATTCTACCAGTGTCTCCTAGTCTTTCAGGCAGAATCCAGTCGCCATCTCGAACATCCACCACTCTAGCCAAAACCACCGCCATCGAACTCATCACTTGAGCCTCAGCGACCAAACAACAAGTATCATATTACATTTGGTTGCTCCCCTTTGAGCAAAGCCGCCAATCAAAAGCAAGGCCTTTCAAGAGTAAAACATTTGCAACCCTTGATATCTTCTACACATATTCCAACTGTCTGAGTATACTGATCCACATTGATTATCCATCAAGATCAAACATTGAAACCACATTTTCAAGATGCAGTATCAACAGCACCAACATTTGAAATTCAGATATCAGTTGATAAAAACCCACTGTTTTATTTGTTTAGACAGAATAGAGAAATTGTCCCTTGAATACTTCTACAAACTTGCATAACTGCAAGGGTTTGCAATTGCATACCTCACATTTCCAAAGGCTCCAATTCTCTTATAAATTCCTAGACTCATCCTTTCCTATTATTTTAATAAAACAGACTTATCCTAACTAACTCTAACCCCCTTAACTAACAGGGCCTAATAGATGATTAGGACTACAATTCAACTATTCAAATTATAAACAATTCAAACTAATGCATTATTTTTATGATGTAATTGATTTCACATAAAATTTCTTCCTAATGTGAGGCCTAAGACAATGTTGAACTGAAAAATATTATGCAAGTCATTAGCTGAAACACAGTAACTCAATAGAGTGAAGGTAAAGATTTTGCAACAATACCATCATGTTCTTCAAAACTTTCCAAATGCACATCTTCACTAGCATTTTCAGAGTCATCAGCTTTCAATGCCCCAACTGCTGTTTTCGCAGAAACTATATCTGATCTCTTCAGCGACATTCTAATAATTTGCCTGCGTTTTGGAGGTAACTGTTGCAACACTTGTTCCTTGAGGCGCCTTATCTGCAAGACATGGTAAAACAATATCTTTACAATCATGGATTGGAGAAGTATCACAAAATTTTATTATACACGATCAAGAAGGCATAATAAAATAAACATTGAATAAAGAGATGCGCACTAAATCTACCTTACACAAAAAAAATTAGAGACCACGCCATATCATGTGACACAGTTTTCGGTTTGGTAAACTTCTCAAGAAATACGAAAGGAAAAACAAATATTAAAATAATCTTCAAACATTTTTTAAACAAGGTATATGTTAAAATTAGCTTTTGGATCTCAATATCTTCAAAAGGCCTAATTTAATTTCTCCATAAACTCTTACAATTGTGGTGTGGCCTATCTCAACACTACAAAACCGGCTTGTAAGGTGCAGATTGCCCCAACTTATAAGCATATGTCAAGCCACATATTGTCCGATGTGGGACTCTTAACATAAACATCTATAATAACAAGCTTATAAAACTATGTATGAGAAAAGAAACTCCATATTTTTATTTTTATTTTTTAAATTTAGATTAGGAGCACATATGAAGCAAGAAGCTGATCCATATTGGGCCTGAATATCTTTGATTCATCATATAAAACAACAAGAAATAAATATTGAAGTAACCACAAGGTTCAATCAAGATTACTGTAACCAAACAATTTGGGTGTTAATTGTGATAGAAAACAAGCTATATTTGCTTGCGGAATGAGTAAACAAGACTTGCAATGTTGTATAGGACTTAATGTTGCACAGCACACAAAATAAAAATTAACAAAATAACCTTGATTTTCCAGAGAAAAAAATGTTAAGAATGCCCACCATAACAGTTTGCTTTAGTAACACGTTCAACTCCTCCAAGCGAGTGCCCTTTGAATAATCCTGCAATACCGTCGCTTGTGTCAATTCCTCTTTTAACAACCGTCATCAATATTTATCCCATATTGTTATAACAGAAGAGCAATTCCTAGTATAACGTTACAACAGAAGAGCACTACCTTTCTAGCTGCTACTATTTATTCAATATTTTAATAACAGAAGAGCAATTCCTAGTATTACATTACAACAGAAGAGCATTACCTTTCTAGCTGCAACTATTTATTCAATATTTTTATAAAATCCGCCAACAACCTAAATTCCTAGTATAAATAATGCAAAAAGGTAATGCTCTTCTGTTGTAACTTGTAAGAAATAACTAGTAGCAGCTAAAAGATACTCATAACAAATAACCAAATAAAAGCATACAAATTACACACGCGCACAGACAGGATTACCGCAAAATATTTTCCTTGGACACCCTTGATATATTTGAGATCACAATAAGTTTTTGCAAACTCGTATTTGGTTACCCCCAGCAAACCCGGCCTGTAAAATAGAAGAATTTCATAGAAAACTGAATTAGTATGGTTAGTAGAATAAAAAAATATGGAAAATGTTCAAGTTGAATATACTTGCCATAACATATTTATCTGATGAAATATGTCAAACGGTCTATCGGCACCTAGGAAGAAATGCACCATAAGATATAAGAAAACATTAACAAAGTAAATAACAAAATTGAAGAGGGTACCAAACTTACAACAAAGAACGGAAAGTTCAAAAACATGGAGCCACAACCAAAATCTTAAAATTAGATTTTTAAAATCCAATGATAACTCTTAACAACATAGCATATGCAGCTAGTAAGACCTATGTTACAACCTTGACAAAGAAGGTGTCCCTGATAGCAAAATTATACGCTTGACTTCCGAAGCCACGTCAAGAACAGCCTTTATCTGTTAAAACAAAACATATATGAAAAATATATATAAATACCTCTTTAAGCTTTGGCCAAATAAAAGATACACATACGTAAAGGATAATACGTTATATTAAAAGACGAGATCATACAAATTAAGAACATGAACCTTTCTTCTAAAAGAAGTTCTTCCAAAAGGAAAAATAAACTTGAACCAAAAAGATTTGATTTGTGAGCAAAAAATGGTTATTTGACTTCCCGACTGTGATGCACGGGTACACCGTTTTAGGCAAAGTACCAGTACCGGGTACGTACTGGTACGCGTATGGTATGCCTATGGTACGTACCAAAGCCGCACCCTTTTTTTATTTTTTATTTCATATTTGGTACACATGTTGGTACACGATTGGTACACGTACCCACAAAAAACATAGGTTTTTTCTTCGGTCCATATAATTTCAAGCTATTTATTTATAAAATGAGAGGTAAAAAATCAATTATATATATATATATATATATATATATATATATATATATATATATATATATATATATATATATATATATATATTCTTACATTTTTGTCTAACTCCGCCGATGCTATCAACTTTCAAATTTTAGCCTTTGACTTTATGAATTATTGATAACGTGATTTATTATATGTTATTGATCTTGACCTTTTTGAACAAATTACTTTTTAGTTTTAATGTTTTGTTATCATTTCAATAATATATTTCCTTCCTATTATTTTTTTAACAATGTAGTTATTTTTATAATTATATTTTAATTAATATATAGTGGCATACCCGTACCTTAGTTTTTCTAAAAATGTTGTATTCCGTACCCGTACTCGTACCAGGTACTGGGTACGTACCCGAACCAGTGCAACGCAGCTTCCCGGCCCCTGCCACATCTACTTATCCCACTAATCTAAATCCCATTCCTCCATCCAAGTTTATATCAGTCCCTAAAATTATAAATAAGGCTCACAATTTTTGCCAATTACTAAAGCTTTAATCGTAAGTGATGCTCATTTTCAGCTTACAATTATGAACTTCCCTGCTTTTGATTACACCCAATTCAATAAATTTTAAATGCCCGTTCACAATTTGGGGGGAGAGGACAAGATAGCTATGTTAATAATATTAGCAATGACAAACATGATAATATCATCATTTTCCAAAAGCCTCTATCTTTGAATACCACAAAGAGATGCCAAAATTAATATACACATCGACTTTAACAACTAACATAAAGGGATTATGTATCTATACAAAATGCAAACTTACTTTATGTGTTTTAAATTTTACAAACCAGAAAATGAGATGGAAACTAAGCATACCTCTCCGGGTTCTGAGGTTTTTTTTGAAGGACGTACATGATGAGATTCATCAACAATCATAAGAGCCCACTTACGCTCAAGCATGCTCTTCCTTAGACGATGAAGCATGGTATAAGAAATAACCACAACTCTAGGGCATCTTGTTAGATATACAGGATTGTCTTGGTGGCCAAAAACTGAATTGGAAGAAACATGTAAATGTTTACTAGCTAAAGAAAGAAAGTGAAGCTTTGCAACAGTGCTATGAATTAAAAACCATCCAACAAAAAAGTTTACATTCAAATAAATAAAGCTTAGTTGAATTCCAAAAAGCCTACAAAAACCCTATGGATAAAAAATATATATTGAATATCATTGCCATATTCAATTTTAATTTATGCACATGACTAAATGTAATACAACTATACAGCACCATACACAACTTCAAATGTAATACATTACCGAGATGAATATCCGTAGGCAAGCAGGAAGGAAACCACCGCTCAATTTCTTCAGCCCATGAATACCGCAAAACAGCGGGGCAAACAACAAGTATAGCTCCTTCATCCATGAAACATCCTGCAATGGCAATAGCCTGAAAAAACATACAAACCATACACATTTCAAGTCACCATTCTATTTTACTTTAGTGAGAAAAATTCAAGCAATATAAAGTCTACAACAACAAAAGTCTATCATAAATCATGCATAACAACAAACCATCCACATACACATTTGATAATCAGCTTAAGTGCTTAACTAAGAGTTTACTCAACAAGAGTACCTCATGAGAATTTATGTCATAATTCTTGTAGCATAAGCTTATTGAAAATAACTCAAAAGAACTTATAGGCAATGTTTAAGAAAAATTATTTGTAACGCGATTATTGGGTCAACGTCGATTTTTTTCTCTGCATCAATCGTATTTGACCGCCGTTTTCCGCATAATCAAGGATGGCAATACAACCACAACCGCCGTTTTCCGCATAATCAAGGATGGCAATACAACCACAACACAACCATAACAGCAAAATAAGACCTTACCTATAGTTAGTTCATAAGCTAAATATTTTTATAAGTTTAACCAATCACAAGCTTAAATGTTCATGTCACAAAATAAGCCTAGGAAGCTGTTAAGAAATGTGGTTGGACCTAACCCGTCCTTATAAAACCGGCTTGTAGGATGAGGATTGCCCCCACTTATAAGGACATGTTCAGACCATATATTGTCCGATGTGGGCCTCATAAGTAACAGAAACCTTCATAAAAACTCTCTTCTGGACGCACTCTAAATCTAAAACAATTCAAGCAAAACAAAGAAAAACAAACAATCAGAACCTGCAATGTCTTCCCAAGTCCCATTTCATCAGCAATGAGACATCTACCCCCTCTTCTAAGCGCAAACCTCAAACCATCCATTTGAAACGGCAACAAAACATCAACTAAACTCTTAGGCAACTTCCTAATCAACTCATCAACCTCCTCATCACTCAAATGCTCCGGCCTCACCGGATTCCACCTCCCCACCGAATGAGAAAGCTTCTCAACCACATTAAAAGTATTCCAAGGAATCTCCTCCACCTCAATCCCCGCCTTCAACTGCTTCAAAACAGTTCGGTAGTCCGCCAATTTCAGCACACACGCTTTCCCGTCCACACTCGTCTGAGTAAAATTCGACGGATCCACATCCACCTGTTAACAAAATCGCATAATCATAATCAAATTCAAAATCATAATTCCTATGCATACAAGTTAAATCCAATAGTTAAACGGTGAAATCTGATTACGTACTTGGGAGAGAAGGTTGTTGAGGATCTGGAAGCAAGTACCGAAGGTTGGGAAACGGGAATTGGGGAGAGGGAGAGGAGTGATTGTGAAGGAATCGGGGGAACAAACTTCGAGTCTTGCGCGGAATTTGATATCCGGTTCGGGTTGGGGATTAGGTTGAACCGGTTGGGATTGGGGTTTGGGTTGAATTGGTTGGGGTTGGGAGATTTTTTGGCATTTGAAGAGGTGCCAAGGGTTTCGTTGAGGTTGTGAAGATGATTCTAAGAAAGCTTTGCGTTTTGCTAATGCGGCAAGGCGATTTGCTTCGATTTGTTTTAGTTGTTCTTCTGTGAGTTCCATTGATGGGGATGGACTTACTCACTGGTGTTTTTTGAATGCGAGGTGCGGTGTTTGTGTTTTGAAAACTGTGTATGTAGTATTGATTTGTAGCGCGTGTTTTCTAACGGATTATTATGGGGAAAATGACGCACTTTTTGAAATGTTTTTGTTTTTGAAAAATTATTTTAAATTACAAAAATAATTTGACAAATAGAGAAAATTTCGATGCACTCCTTAAAATTCTTAGGCATCCGACGAAATTTTATTTATGCATCATGTTTCTTTAGATGAATATCAGGAAGCATCTTTATTTTTACAAAATTTGGTTATTTCTAAAGATGCATCTACTGAAGCATTTTAAACTAGTGAACGTTGGGAAAACTTCAAATTAATTTAGTTTATGGATTTTTTTTCATAGGTACATCTACGGAATAACTTAGCGCTAGAATTTTCCGTAGATGTACCTACGGAACTATCTGATATAGTTTGAATCAGCATGATCATTCCTCCATTGTTGGTTTTCTTCTTCAACACTCACTTCCACAATCTAAAAATCCTACAACATCAATATCATTTTTCACTCTAAAACTCTAACTTTTTGGTGCAACATATCAAAGGGAGCAAGAGAAGACATAATTTCAAGTAAACATTCATCTTTATCTGTTGCATTGGTCACATTATGTATCAAATCTTTGTAAAAAAAATGTAACATTCCTAGGTACATCTACGTAACATGTTGAAGAAGAACACGTTCTGGAGGTACATCTACGAAACATGTATGTGTTGTTTTTTCAGCAATCTTATGATTTTGTGTTATTGTGTACAAATAGGTATGGTGCACCCTGTAACGTCCCGAATAATTCGATTAATTATTTAATTAATTGTTTTCGAATTAATTGATGAATTATGAAGTGAATGTGAATTAGTGGGCTTTAAGTAATTTTATTGGAATTAATTAATTAGTGATGGAGAAATAATGAAGTAATTAATTAATTGGGCTTGTTTCGGTGGTTGACAGTAGAAATGTGGGGGTGTAAGTTAAGCCTAATTGAAATTGTGGAGTTAAGCCCAAGAGAAATAATAAGTTGTGAAGGGTTTGGTTAAATTAAGAGAAATTAGGTTAATGAGGGGTTTTTGGAGAAATTAGAGAATTGTTGGAGGTTGCGTAGAGAAAGTTACAGAGAAAGAGAAAAGAGGCAAGAAGCAAGGGTTCCAAGAAGTTACAACCGGTAGAATAGAGCGGTCTTCAATCCAAGGTAAGAGTGAGGTTCTGACTCTATAATAGGGTATATGATGAATAGTATGTGAGATTAGGTATGTAAAAATATTGCTTCTGTTTTGTGTTTCAGTTGTTGTGACTGATGCTGAAAAGTTGTGATTTTTCGATGAATTGTTACTGCAAAAATTGTTTTGTGTTGATTGATATAATTTTTGTGTTGCTGCAATTTTATTGTTGTGTTGGTCTATTATTAATCGATTGGAACATAAACATATGAATTGGGTAGATTCTGAGTGAAACCGTAAAGATAAGGTTAATTGTTATTGGAAGTGGCGAGGGGGCACTGGTATAAGAGACGTTCGCCTCATGTGGAGAAAAGAAGAAAAAAAAGAACAGGGGCGTCCACCCCCTATATGGAAGATGGAAGGGGCGTCCACCCATTGGCAATGGGAAGGCAAGGGAGCGTGTGCTCTCCGGAAAGGAATTAAGGAGGGTTTGGGGTTTTCACCAAAGGTCTTTAAGAGAGTGTATGTGTGCATAGAGAATTTCTCCAAATATTATTGGCTTTCCTTAAATGGTCTGGTTGAGTTAATAACAAATATAATTTGGACTTTTTAATTTGATAAATTAAATTTATAATTATGGTTTAAATGAACCGGTTAAAATGCACACCCTACCTATCACAAATCTATATATACTTTCTAAAACTCGAGATAGTTTTCTCTATTTTGTTTTGTATTGTTGAGAATAACAAGTGTGAGTTAGAACATTTGAGAAACAAGTGTGAGAAAATCTCATATTGATTAGAAAAGTGAAGACTTAAGCATTTATAAGTGAAAGAACCCACACACCTATCACCTTAAGGTTTTGGGTGAATATGTGGTGTGTCTCTCACAAGGTGTGTTGCTCATAAAGAAAAATTCCCCAATATAAAAATGCTCCCTCGTGTTGACCCCCAAATTGATGACCCAACAGTGGTATTAGAAGTCTTTTGTTTCCAGTGAAGGATTGACTTCATTGTATCAAAAATGCTCCCCATA
This sequence comes from Vicia villosa, assembly GCF_029867415.1. Taxonomy (NCBI): domain Eukaryota; kingdom Viridiplantae; phylum Streptophyta; class Magnoliopsida; order Fabales; family Fabaceae; genus Vicia; species Vicia villosa. Next base: position 176,306,197 of record NC_081182.1, read on the forward strand.
GCTGGTGGATAGGAGATGTTCTGTTGAAGAGTGTAAATGGTGGTACAATGTATGTGGATGAAAGAGTTTCTCCTTGAGGTGGAGCATTGTTGATAGACTCACACATGATTGAGAATGTTGAGAATAACAAGTGTGAGTTAGAACACTTGAGAAATAAGTGTGGGGAAGTCTCACATTGATTAGAAAATTGGAGACTTGAGCATTTATAAGTGAGAAAATCTACACACCTATCACCTGAAGGTTTTGAGTGAATATGTGGTGTGTCTCTCACAAGGTATATTATTCATAAAGAAAAAGATCACAATGTAAAAATGTTCCCTCGTGTTGACTCCCGAATTAATGACCTAACATATATGAGCCTATATTTTGTTATGTTTATTTACTTTCTAGTATTATGTGTTTGATTATCTTTTTGAGAGTTTTCATTGTAAACACTAACAGTTATCTTTTTAATATTGTAATTTTCTCAAAGCATTAATTTGTAGGCAAATTCTTTAAAAAGACAATTCGACTAAGTTGTAGTCAATTCATTATGTTAGGAAAATTTTGGTATAGTAAGTGTGAGGTTAGGAAATGCTTTAGTAAACTTGTAATTAGCTGGATAATAATAAATTTCTCTCAAGTGTGAAGGAGTTGAGTTTAACTCTAGATTTTGGGGTGAACTCGAATAAAACTCACGTGTCTTCTCTCTTTCTTATCTCTTTATTTTCAACATTTTGATTAAAATTCCTTTTATCTTATCTCTTTATTTTCAAATTAGAAAGAAAAAAAAAACTTCAACACAATTAAAACCATTTAATCAATGTACTCTGTTTTTCACACCTTGAGTATGGACTTGATCCATTTAATCCCCTTTTATTGCTTACACATGCCAATAAAGTACGGGTAGACTTTCGCTAGAGGACCGCATATAGGATCCAGACTATTCACTAGAGGACGTATGTAGGATCCAGACCAATCACTCATCATCACCCATCAAATCCAACCCAACGGCCTCCAACATCCCACGCCGAATCAATCAGGATCAGTTTTAACCATCCATCTTATGTAAGTTAATTCATGTGCCATGACATATAGTTTTTCATTTACTTTTGTAAATTACATCTATCTGATCTCATTGACTTACACATTAGACTATTAACCTTTACAAGACATAACTTTGCTCTGCCATACGGAAGACTGACACATCGAAAGAATTCATTCATTCTCACATGTCATCAATTTTTCAGTATGCACCAGAATAATTTGTATGTGATCTCCGTCAGAGGAGTACACAAACTTTCTACTACATCATTAGGGTTATTAATTTGATCACATAATGTAATTTTGATACATTTTGCATTTTTTTTCTTCTTGGTGAAAAGTTTTGTTTATATATATATATATATATATATATATATATATATATATATATATATATATATATATATATATATATATATATATATATATATATAATCAATGCCTCACCACATATACAATACAAACGTGCAACTATACCTTCCATTCCAAGGCAAAAAGGAATAGTTGCATTAACATCACCATTCCATATTAATAAAAAACTAAATGTTGTGTACCAAAGTTGTCTCTCTAGCCATAAAGCAATGCTTGAAACCTAAAGTTCTAACAAGTTCTCAATAGAGGTTTATGTGCATGTTTGGGTAAGTCATGTTTTGACACTAATTCAAATAAGATCCTTTGCTTCCTCTATAGACTACTTGTAAAACACACTTTATCTTGCTTCTTTGCATGTTCTATTCACCTTTTATAAACATGGAGAATGAATAACTACAGTACTCATCTATCTTCAATCACATAACTATCAAAGAAAGACATTATTTCAAGTCATTTTTCAAGTTTCAAGAAATGGAAAATAGGCTAAACCAAAGAAGGTATAACTATTGATATGCATTATTTTTTATTTATTTTCTTATAATGTAAAAGCATTAGAGTTTTTTAGTTTCCTACTAATAACAAATTATTTACTATACTAACAAAATATCACTTTTGTGTTATTCTAGAGTGTCATTTTCTAGTCCACAATCACATAAACAAACAAGAGATGATGATGAGTTTGTAACTGCATTAGCAGCCACTGCATTTTCCATTTATTCATTAGAAGAAGCAGGGATACTTGATTTGAAGAAAATAAGAGATAGTCCAAAATTTTCAAAGAACCAATCTATAAGAGGAAAAGGAAAAGAGGAGAATATACCAAGGCAACCAAGTTATGGTAAATTGACATTTACTTAAATATATCATATATCTTTGCTAAAAAAATTATTGAGTAAATTACTCTCATCTCCCCGAGTTTATTAAAATGATAAGGGCGCTGTTTTAGTTTTAAAATATGCACTAACTTTTCATAAATTTAAATATAGCACTAACAATTTTTAACTACACCCAAAAATTATATAAAAATTGTCATCTTTACTTAAGATTTTTTTTAACTGTCAATAAAAATATCCATAGGTATATAAATTTCAAAGAATTAATACATATTTTAAAACTATAAAATGTGTCAATATCATTTTTAGACTAGTGTAATTTCTCCAAAATTATTTTACTAATGAGAATAATGTGATGTCGGTCCCACCTAGGTGAAACTTCAATGAAAAGGCCATTTAGACAAGAAACAAGGACAAGAGAAGGTGCTTTACCTCTTAGAAGCTCAAGTGGTATATCTCCAATTGGAGGGTATCAAAAGCAAAAAGGGATTATAATACATAACAAAAATGATAAGGCAAAAGCAGAAGCTTGGGAAAAGGCTAAACTACAAAGGATTCAAAAGAGGTAATATAATTACCAATTTTTAAAGTTTTATCTTGTTTGTTATAGTTGTTAAATTGATATATAGTGTGAACAAATATAGATTTAGTGTATTTATTCTTGACAATGGATGAAAATTCAGGTATGAGAAGATGAAGCTCCAAATCCTTTCTTGGGAAGGAGAGAAAAGAATCCAAGCCAAAATCCAAATGGAAAGGAAAAAGGTTAGCATTGAAATTATTGAATTTCTAGTTTTAAATTTTGTGAACACATGATATAATTTTTATGTAATTATAGAATGAAATGGATCATCAAAGAGAAAATGTAATAGAACATTACAAGAGAAAGATAGCAAGGTTAGATATGATTGGGCAAAGAGCAATCAAAGAGTTGGAAGATCAAAGAAGAAAAGAAGAGTTGAAAGTCAAAGAAAAAGCTAACAAAATCAGAAAAACAGGCAAGGTGCCTGTCACATGTTTCTGTTTCAAGTCTTTATAGGATCAAGTCATGGAATTTAGAACAAGAATCACCCAATTTAAAAAAATTGTAAAGTTAAACTTAAATAATGTCTTCCTCAAATTGCTCACATAGTATTGCAAAAGTTAATTCATATTTAAAGTCATTTCAAATTGTTATGGTTGTAAGACATGGATGAGTTATTCAATAAATTGGACTTATAATATTGTGAACTAATTCACATCAGTGTAGTGAAAGAATAAAATTTATGCTCTGCCTATTATAGAGTTCTCACCACCTTTAAGTAAGGGTTGAAGAGTTCACTCAATCTTGTTGGATGATGACGACAACAACACTTAAATTTTAGTGAACTCGGTTACATGAATCAAATAACATAAAAATGTTGATTTCATCATATAATATATATTTACTCAATTCATTAATTGATTATGATCCTTACTTAATCAATTATATATCGAAATTCGGCCTACAACTGATTATGGTACTTAGGTACACTACTACAGAACATGTATCTTACTACGGTTGGGAGAAAGATTTTACTACGGATGGTGGTACTTAGTAAGATAGCGTGTGATTGTATGTGTCCTCTTTATAATCAAGGGCTACTAGCCGTGCTAAATACACAGTAGCGCGTATCATACCACTACGATTGTATAAAACAACCGCAGTAAAAGGTTGAGATAAAGGGCTCAATACCCCATCGCCTGCATTTTTTTTGTGCAGAATTTAGCGTAGTGCATTTATTGTGCAAATGATATTTTACTAATGTTTATTTATGAATACCACTCATTATCTTGAATAATTTTCAATAAGAAATAGCAGCCACTAAACTCAAAATGTTAAAATGATAAGAAGAAATCAAGTTTGTTGAAACTTTGAAAGAGGATATGCCAGTCATAAACATGTCAGCAATTGATACCTTATTTATCTCTGTTTTTGTTCTAGGCCAAAACAAATTGAAATTTAGATATTTTTGCCATTGGTTTTTCTCTTTGTAGCTTCTAGATTTTTTCTTAATGATGTGTTCTAGATATATTATTTGATCTATTATTGTATTGCATCTTGAGTAGTTTTTTTTGGCCAAAATTAACTTCAATAGCTTAGTGTTGGGCGCAACAAGGTTCCTGTATTGCATCTGTGATGTGCAGGTTGAAAAAAATATAGGTTGTTTCTTTACCCACCTCCCTACTTTTTTTGTCACCTCTGGTGAAAAACCAAATATACCCCTTACTTCGGAAATACATTTTCGAAATGCATTTCCGAAATGCAAGAAAATGTTGTTTTCGGAGATGCATCTCCGAAAGCGTTTTTTTTTTCTTTCAAAATTTGTCTTATTTCGGAAATGCATTTCCGAAAACACCATTTCGGAAGTGCATTTTCGAAATACTGTGCGTTTTGCAGAATAAGCAAAACAGCCCCCCTCCCCCATTCATTTTATCCTAAATCTTCTTCCAAACTTCCTCTCTTCAAAATTTCTGCAAAAGCAAGTGTGTGAACTAGTCAGAGATTGCCAAAGGCGACCCAATCTCAACCTAAATCATCTCAATCTCTATTAGTGGTAAGTTTATCAATTTTTTTCAATTTTTAGATCCATTACTCATATATCTATTAGGGTGTTTAGAACTTGCGAAAATTATATTGGGGTAGGTTGATACTGCTATTTAGGTTGTTTATATTGATTAAAATTAGTTTTGAAGATGGATTTTGGGGTCTGCCATGGAAGTTGCAGAAAACTACTTCGCAGGGGTGTTTCGGAAGTTCATATCCGAAAACACCTCCATTCCCAGTTTCGGAAATGAACTTCCGAAGTGGTCCAGAATTGAATTTTTTTCTATTGTTTCGCATTCTTATTGATTTCAATTGTCCTGCACACTACTTACAGTACGTTTCATTTTAATTGTTTCACATTTATTTATGTTTCGTATTTATTTTTAATACATTATCGTGTTTGTGTTTCAGAGCTGGATCATCTCCTACTTCCCCCGCATCCACGGCTTCCGCGTTGATTCTGCGTACGAGGACGCCATGCCCAGGGGCGCCCGATATGTTCTCCAGAGGGGGAACAATGCAGTGGGACCATACCGTGGGTACCTCGACCGCACGATGCACGATGACATCAGTTGGAGGCCATTCAGCGACTACACTGATGTTGTCCCCTTTGACAGCATCTCGTTATATTCTGGCTGGTTGGCATGTGTTAGCTGAAGATTTCGTTTTGTAATATTTGTCCTTCGAAGAAGTGGAAAATCGAAGGAAAGATGGTTACTGATGGCCATCCCTTAAAAATAAAAGAATGGCTACTGACGGTCATGCTTCGAGAATAAAGATTTCTAAGTTCGTTATGAAGATAGTGAATACTGAAAGCTAGTGAAAGTATGTGTCTTCGGGGACTTAGACAAAATTTATAAAATATATTCAAGTATTACTACTTAGCGTGTTTTCGTAGTGTTTTTAATACACTGCCACGCGTCGAAGACGGACTCAGGCGGGAAGATTTGAAATTCGAAGACGGTTTCGTAACTGTCCAAGTAACAGATGGCGCCGCTAGAAAATCTTATGAGAGACGTGGCAGCAGATTAGTGTAGGACCGTTAAGGTCGAAACTAGTATAAATAGGAGTCTTAATGTTAGGATTCTGTGTGTTCATTTTGTACAAATCACTCACATATTTACTCAAGTATCAAGCGTTAAGAGAAAGAGTTCGCTGAGAAAATGTACATATGACACCACCACTTTAATACATGTGTATTATCTTTTGTTTTCAAATATCTTCCAGAATTACTGCATTTCGTTTACTTCTCGCCATTTACATTTCTGTATCTTTACTTTAATGTCATTTACTTTCGAATTACTTTCATGTTATTTACTTTCAAAGTCTTTAACGTTTCTGCATTTTAAGATTCCTTACGCTTTAATAGTCCTTTTAATTTCATATGTTATCTTACTTATCTTTGCGTTGAAATCACACTTACATATAACAAAGTGATTATCAAGATTATTTGTTCTTTAATCGAACAACGCTTATTGAAGAAGACAAATCATGAATATGGTTCGAATGAACATTGATAACAATCCTTTTGACTATGTGTCCTAGGATCAATCTAGTCGATCCTGCGAGTAACCAAATCATATTTATTATAGTTTGGAAGACTAGCGGTTGTTTACCGGAAATCACCGTAAACAAATTGGCACGCCCGGTGGGACTGTGTCAAGCAGATTGTTTTAATCAATTGCTTTATTTTTGTCTAGACAATATCAAGATCTTGTATGAACCTTAGGAACGGTAAATTAAAGAACAGTGCACAACCGATTCCCAAACGAAGGTACAACAAGAAAATGGCCGCTACGGCCAGTGCAGGGGGTGATCGAGATCCCCCACAAGGTTCAGGATCAGGAGCGGCAAATTCGACTTCCACTCAAGGAACACGGGATGCAACGGGTCCGAATGGATCGAGACCTGCAGATAATTCCCAGGCTATGCCTGAAACTAATACAGGACCCTCAGGGACTACTCCAGTTTCAGTGTCGACAACCGCACCCTCATCCACAAGTCCAGAAGACGTACTGTTTTCATCGACAAATGCTGCAAATAATTTGTCTGGTCAAGGCACGAATTCTACTTTCGAATGGAGACCAAATAGTTCATATGGAATGCCATACCCATATGGAACAGGCGTACGAGGGGCAGGACCTATATATGCCCCAACCAACAATGCGACATTTTCACCGAATGTTAGTTCAGTGGGTCGAAGTGCACACAACACTAGTTTTTCTACCCAGGTGCCCCACTTTACCACAAATAACCAAGCAGCATTTCGACAAGAAATGGATGCAAGCAACCATGATATGGTAGGGGTTTTGGCCAGAGAATTGACTTCAGTTTTAAGCCCACTAATGGCGAATGTTACTACTACAAATAGAGAAAACATGGAGACTTTCCAAAAGATATCATCTCAAATGAATCGAATGGCAGAATTCATGGGAGTAACACCACCTAAAAGGAAAGACAAACAGCCTTCGAATCAAGAAGAGAGGCCCATTTTGGAACGTGTACAAGATATAGTTCCGTCATCTAGGACAGCCACTAGGGATGTAGGCCCCTCACGAAGAACAGAGATGTTCGAAGGAACTCCAGTAATTAACTTAGAAGCTTCAAATCAAAGAGCCGTCCCCGTTCGACAGGAAACGGAGGAGGAGCGACCCAGATTAAGGATTGTGGGTAGGAACGAACACCCAGATGAGGTTGTCCAAAGAGTCAGAAGAGAAAATCTGGCTACAGAAAATAACTTAACTGCCATGATAGAAAGGGTTATGGCCAATAATGGCCTTAGTACTGGACTTAGACGTCCAAACTATACATCCCCTATATCAGATTATATCATGCAGACAGAATTGCCTAGGGGCACTAAGGTACCCAAATTTACAAAATTTTCAGGCGAAACTAATGAGTCAACGGTGGAACATATTGCTAGATATTTGACAGAAGCAGGAGACTTAGCGGGAAACGAGGATTTAAGGATCAAATATTTCCCTAGTTCGCTGACAAAGAATGCCTTCATTTGGTTTACTACTTTGCCACCAAATTCGATAGATGCATGGGCATACTTAGAAAGGCTTTTCCATGAGCAATTCTATATGGGTCAAACTAAGATAAGTTTGAAAGAATTGGCCAGTGTTAAAAGAAAATTCACAGAAACAATTGATGACTATTTGAATAGGTTCCGTCTGTTGAAATCAAGGTGTTTTACAACAGTCCCAGAGCATGAACTTGTCGAAATGGCTGCAGGTGGTCTAGATTATTCAATAAGAAAGAAACTAGATACCCAATACCTTAGGGACATGGCCCAATTAGCAGACAGGGTTCGACAAGTCGAACGCCTGAAGGCAGAAAAAGTTAGGGCGAATAAAAGTTATAAGAAGGAAAGAGTAGCGTACGTCGAAGCCGAGGACGCTGATGATGAGTCTTTCAATGACTCATATAGCCCTGAAGAAGTCGAAATAGACTTGGCTGAGTTGAAAGAAGCGCCACCTTATGCCTGTAAATTGCTAAATCCTGCAAATGGAAAAAACCCAGTAGAAAACGATAAGAATGATAGGTTCCCTAAGAAAACTTATACATTCGACATTACCAAGTGTGATGAAATATTTGATTTATTGGTAAAAGATGGCCAAATGATACTACCTCCAAATTCCAAAATTCCCCCGTTGGAACAACGGAAGAAAAGAGGTTTTTGTAAATATCATGGGTTTTTAGGCCATAAAACTTCTCAATGTTTTCTTTTCAGGGATCTAATTCAAAATGCTCTCAATGATGGAAGGTTGAAGTTTGCTGACAAGACCAAGAGTCATATGAGGGTCGATACCAATCCCCTGAACATTGCTGACGCTAGCCTCTGTGAGGTAGAAGATATCAACATGGTGGAGGCATCTGGAGTTGAAGTTGTGGAAACTAAAACAATGTTCAATGGAAAGCAGGCTACTGAAAGCCTAAATGGTGACATAGTCTTCAACACTGATGTTGAAGAATCTTCCAAGACAGAAATAATTGAAGCATCGAAGGAAGAAAACAGTGAGGCCACTGAAGACCTCAGGATGAAACTCCAGAAAATCCAGATCTCTGAAGTTCCTCCAGCAGCGGTTAACATGGTCAGCGCCAGACGCCCAGTGTCTGAATTTGGCGAACTAGAGACATGGCTGACGAGGCAAAATGGGGGCATCGAAGTTCCTCCAAAAACCGAAAGCCTCAAAGAATATCTCTGGAATTGCCACGAGAGAAATGGTGGTAAGCAATGGATGTGTCCAAGGTGTTCGATCATGCTGAATCGAAGGGTCGAAGCCAACTTCGAAAGGGCTCGACGCGAAAGATGGGAACACCCAGGAAGAGAGCCAAATCCCCTACTACAACTGTACCCAAGGATGGAGGAAAGCTTAGTAGGATTTTTGGTCAGATGCCACAAAGGAAACACTGAAATTGCTCTGTGCCCAAGATGTGGGGCAGTCTATGATGAAATGCTAGCACGATCATTCGAACGTGTGTACTGTTACATGAGTCGAGAAACTCAGGGGTTGCGTCCTAACCTGTACGGTTTCGACATATGGACTCCAACAAAGAGGCCTGATAGCCCACACCCCAGAGCTCGAAGGGTAACTTTCAAAATCCCTGCAGATGCACCCAGGGATAGGTGGGTGCAAGCTGATGCAAGAACCAACAAATGGCGAAGTTGGGACCAAGGTGGTAGAACTGCAATGGCATATAGGAAACAATTTCAAAGACCCAATCGAGAGGCGTATCGATTGGAGAATTATAAAGGAAAAAATCCTATGTCTCGGTCCCAGTGGAGAAGGCATCAGAGAATAAAAAAGGCTCAGAAAGAATACAGGCCAAGAGAAACTGGAGAATCTAGTAGCAACCAAGTCCCATACCAGGGGGCAAAGTCAAACAAACCTCCGGTGGAACGCAGATTATTCGAAGCTGAAAAACTCTTGGATGAAGAAGAAAAGATGCGTTCAAATTCCTGGAAAGAAGAGGATAGAATGACAAATGATTTTGATTCTGATGGAGTGTCATCTATAAACTTGAATTGCAATGTTGTTTCCGTACTCCCTCACGAGTTTAATCAGGAAACTGAAGTGGAAGACTGTGAAGAGGCTGATATCGAAGAAATGGCAAAACACAGACCTGTGTGTTACTATGTGCTGAATAATGGTGCAGTTGAAGAACAGAATGCTTTCTTCGAAAGGCCTGATGAGGGTATGCGAAATCATCTGAAGCCACTCTATATCAGGGCTAAGATTGAGAACGTTGGCATTAATAAAGTCCTAGTTGATGGGGGAGCAGCAGTGAACCTAATGCCTCAATACATGCTAAAAAGAATTGGTATGTTCGATACGGATATAAGGCCACATAACATGGTTTTATCTAACTACGAAGGCAAAATAGGACAAACACTGGGAGTCGTTCAGGTCAATTTGACAGTAGGCTCAGTTACCAGGCCAACCATGTTCATGGTTATACCAGCAAAAGCAAACTACAACCTTTTGCTTGGTAGGGAATGGATTCATGGGGTAGCAGCTGTGCCCTCAACAATGCATCAGAGGGTGACAATTTGGAGAGAAGATGGTATAGTGGAGAATATCGAAGGTGATCAGAGTTACTACATGGCTGAAGTCAACCAGGTGAATAAAACCAACTTCGATAGGAACCTGGCAAACATAGGCCCTTGTCATGCTGCAGAAGAGATGTATACCCCAAATAAAAATGCATTGTACTATTTAACTTTACACCCAAATGGATTCCAATGGGATAGAGAGATCATGGATGGTCCAGCAGATACAGCACCATTGGAGAATTATCCAACAGTACGGCCAACAGGCTGGGACGATGACATTAATCATGTCTGAGTCTTCGTTCTTCGAAAAGATTTCGGCCTATGTGGCCGAGAACAAAAGGAAGGCGGCTCTCGAAGCCGAACTATCAAATACAAAGATAGATGCGGTTCTAACCAAAGAAGGAATAACAGAATTGGAGATACGTACGAGTTTCGAAAACACGGCTCCAGATGAAGAGATCATAAGAGAAGAACCAAATCAAAGGTTGGATGCAATATACGACGAGGAACCTTTGGGATTCGAAAAAGACCCAATGGCGTCGAACATAAAGATGTTGGCCCAAGATCCACTTGAAGAAGTAAATCTTGGAGACAATGATCAAAAAAGGATAACATATATCAGCGCGAAATTAGAACCAGAATTAAAAGCAACGGTCATCAAAATACTGAAAGAAAACAGAGATTGTTTTGCTTGGGATTATGATGAGATGCCTGGGCTAGGAAGAGACTTAGTCGAATTAAAATTACCAATAAAAGAAGGGAAGAAGCCTATAAAGCAAACTCCCAGAAGATTCGCGCCAGAGATTCACTCGAAGATCAAAGCAGAGGTCGAAAGGCTCTTGCGTTGCAAATTTATCCAAACTACAAGGTATGTTGAATGGATTGCTAATATAGTACCTGTAATTAAAAAGAATGGCTCATTAAGAGTATGCATAGACTTTCGTGACCTTAATGCAGCTACTCCTAAAGACGAATATCCCATGCCTGTAGCAGAGATGCTAGTAGACTCAGCCGCAGGTTTTGAGTATTTGAGCATGTTGGATGGATATTCGGGGTACAATCAAATCTTTATAGCAGAAGATGATGTATCCAAAACAGCATTTCGTTGCCCAGGGGCAATAGGCACTTACGAATGGGTTGTGATGCCTTTTGGTTTAAAAAACGCTGGGGCAACTTATCAAAGGGCAATGAATTCTATATTTCATGACTTTATAGAAACATTCATGCAAGTATATATAGATGACATTGTGGTAAAATCTACCTCGGGTATGAGTCATCTCGATCATCTGAGCCAATCATTCGAAAGAATGAGGAAATATGGCTTGAAGATGAACCCCCTCAAATGTGCTTTCTTTGTGCAGGCAGGTGATTTCTTGGGCTTCGTAGTCCACAAAAAAGGGATAGAAATTAACCAGAACAAGACAAAAGCCATTAGGGAAACCAAGTCTCCATCCACGAAGAAAGAACTACAATCATTATTGGGTAAGATAAATTTCTTAAGGAGATTTATCTCTAACTTAAGTGGACGCACGCAAGCTTTCTCACCTCTACTACGGCTTAAGCAAGGAAAATTCGAATGGCGTGCTGAACATCAAGAAGCTTTCGATCAGATAAAGCAATACTTGACTTGTCCACCAATTCTGTCTCCCCCAAATGGGAAGAAGCACATGCGCCTATACATTTCAGCGTCAGATAAAACAATAGGCAGCATGCTGGCCCAGGAAGATGAGAATGGCATCGAAAGAGCCATTTATTACTTAAGTAGAGTACTCAATGATGCAGAGACTAGATATACTGATATAGAAAAGCTCTGCCTTTGTTTGTATTTCTCCTGTATCAAACTTAAGTATTATATAAAGCCAGTTGATGTTTACGTTTCATCTCATTGTGATGTTATCAAACATATGTTATCTAAGCCAATACTACATAGTCGAATTGGCAAGTGGGCTTTGGCCCTTACTGAATATTCATTAATATTTCAGCCTCTCAAGGCAATGAAAGGTCAAATTGTGTCAGACTTCATTGTCGACCATGCGGTGGTTGAGAATCATCAGCATTATGTGGACTTAAAACCTTGGAAGTTATACTTCGATGGTTCAACGCATAGAGAGGGTACTGGAGTTGGAATGTTGATAATTTCTCCTGATGGAATTCCAACAAAGCTCAAGTATAAAATCGAAGGTCCATTATGCTCCAACAATGAAGCTGAATACGAAGCATTAATTGCTGGACTTGAGGCTTTGTTAGAATTGGGGGCAACCAGAGTCGAAATTAAAGGAGACTCCGAATTGGTCATCAAACAATTGACAAAGGAGTACAAGTGTATCAAAGAGAATTTGATCATGTATTTTGTCATTGCAAATAGGCTACTCAAGAAATTTGAATATGTGGAATTAAAACACGTATCAAGGGTGAATAACCAGGAAGCAAACGACTTGGCACAATTAGCTTCAGGATATAAAGTATCAAAAGAAAAGTTGGAAGAATTGATTGAAGTAAGAGGAAGAGCAATGTTTACTAAACTTTCGCCAAGTGATCTAGAGAACTCACAATTGGGTTATGCCAACAAAGAACAATTCGAAGTACTAAATATAGACTCGTTGGCAGACACAGATTGGAGGAGTCCAATTATTAACTATCTGAAAAATCCTTCGACGGATACAGACAGGAAAATCAAGTATAGAGCCTTGTCATATTTTCTGATGGGAAATGAATTGTTCAAGAAAACTCCTGAAGGGGTATTGTTGAAATGCTTGGGTGAAGCAGAAGCATATTTGGCTCTGTCGAACGTACATAGTGGGGCATGTGGTGCACATCAAGCAGGGCACAAAATGAAATGGCTCTTGTTTCGTTATGGGATGTATTGGCCTTCGATGTTAAAGGATTGCATAGAGTTTGCGAAAGGGTGCCAAGAGTGCCAAGAACATGCAGGTATCCAACACGCTCCAGCAAACGAATTAAGTACGATAGTAAAACCGTGGCCTTTCAGGGGATGGGCATTAGATTTGATTGGAGAAATTCACCCCAAGTCATCTAAAGGTCAAAGGTACATTTTGGTAGGAATAGACTATTTCACAAAATGGGTCGAAGCAATACCACTGGCAAATGTGGATCAAGAGGCTGTGATTGAGTTTATTCAGAAACACATTATATATAGGTTTGGAATCCCAGAAAGTATAACAACCGATCAGGGATCAGTCTTTACTGGACGAAAAATGCAAGACTTTGCCAGAGAAATAGGTTTCAAGTTATTTACTTCTACACCTTACTACGCTCAAGCAAATGGACAGGTTGAAGCAGCAAACAAAATAATAATTGGCCTTATTAAGAAACATGTGGGAAAGAAACCTAAGAACTGGCATAAGACTTTAGATCAAGCACTCTGGGCTTGTCGAACATCTCCAAAAGAAGCTACAAATACAACTCCTTTCCAGTTGACGTTTGGACATGATGCAGTACTCCCAATTGAGATATGTTTGCAATCGGTAAGAATACAAAGACAAGCAGACATTCCTCCCAACGTATACTGGGAGTTAATGATGAATGAGTTAGTAGATTTGGACGAAGACAGACTTCGAGCACTGGAAATGATAAAAAGGCAAAAGGAAAGAGTGTCCAGAGCATATAATAAAAAGGTGAAAGGTAAAACTTTTGTTAATAATGACTTAGTTTGGAAAGTTATTTTACCTGTAGATCGAAAGAATCAGGCACTTGGTAAATGGTCCCCACATTGGGAAGGACCCTTTCGAATCTTAAAAGTATTCTCGAACAATGCTTACGAAATTGAAGAGTTAGCAGAAGATCGTAGGATCTTAAGAATAAACGGGAAATATTTGAAGAGATATAAACCAAGTATGTATGAAGTAAAGATTGCAAAAACGTAGATACTCAGGGTACTACGAAAAGCCAAAATGGTCAGGCATGTGTCAAAACATATACGCCACATTGATCAAAATGGCTTTACAATCAGAATAAATTGTTAAATGGAAGGAAAAGAGTCTAAGGAGACACCAAAATATTTTTTTCATTTAAAGCATAGAAGTACATGCATTACAAAAGGATCCAAAGAACAGGATCCGAGATTACAAAAAAAAAAAAGAAGAAGGCATAAAAAACCTAAGGTAAAAACTTGCTAGTTAATCCTTTGGTCTAAACCTTCCAAGGACAGCACAGGCGAGGGTTCAGCTTCGAACATATCCCTGGCTCCAGAATCGCGCATCCGCCTCACTACACCTTTCTTAAGGAAAATGTAACTGAGGAGTCTCCCGTATGGAAGACAGGTCACACTCCCTTGACGGTCGACACCGATAGAGACAGCCTTAACCAGTCCTTTAAAGATCATCAAAGGAATGTTAATTTTCCTCCCTCGAAGACCACAGAGGATAAACTCCAAGTCTTCAACCATGATGTTGTTTTCATCGATCCTCCGAGGTTGGAAGTTTCCCACGAGCATCTGGTGCCAGATCCTGATGACTTTGGCACTGAAGCGATCGTTGTCCATAAGAGTTCTCAACATGAGATGAGTAGTCATGCTGAAACTGTTGTCATCAAAAGTTGCCCCAGAGTTATTGCATCTTATTAGGTTGGCAATAGTGGTGGGAGTGATGCTAAGACGAGCATGTCGAATTTCAGAATCAATGGTGGTCCTACCTTCAGGATCTATGCGTAAAGACGCATTCATCCAGAATTCTGCCACCATATTGGGGTAGATAGCACCCTCCAAGACTTCTTCAAAATAGAAGTCCAGTTCTTGGTTGACAAAGAGGTTTTCGATGTTGATAAAGTTACGAACAAGTTCATCCTCAGAGAGTCTGAACTCGCCTTTGATGAGGGCTTTGATGTTGTTAAAGGAAAGAGTTTCAGCCATTGCAAGGTAGGAAAGGTTTTTGAGAAAGAAGTTGTGTGTTTTCTTTTTCTGTGCTTGGCTTGGAGAGAAAGCGCATGAATGAAGAAATGAAGGCAATATTAGACCCTTTATATAGACTGGGAATACTGAAGGGTGGTTTTAAATTGTTAATGATTGATTGGACTGCGTTTGGTTTTCCAAAGAGAGAAGTTATGGCTTCCGCCGTTTGCCGCCCTTGGAAGTTGAGAAGTAATCATGAAACTGATGCACGCACGTCTTAAAACTGACGTTTTGAAGAAAGTGACGTCACTGTTCAATAATAATTATGGCTAGAGAAGTGGAAACGTCAAGTCTAGAGGCAAGGATGCTGCGAAAGATGTTCAGGTTCTACACGTTGTATTAAATAAAAGCACTGTAGAAAATCTAAAGATATATTTTGGCAGAAATATTTAGATTCGCCAAAATAGTGCTGGCAAACATTATAGATATGAACGAAGAAAATAGGAGTCAAGCATACAAATAGATGTTTCTACAATAGTTTCGATTACAAAACAAAAATGCAACAAGTAACAGGGTTGGAAACAGCTAGTTAAAATCCTCAGGGAGATCCTTTTTGATCTTCAAGTATTGAGTCTCCCACGAAGACATACGAAGCTCAATTAGTGCCCGTTGTTTCTTCAATCTTTCGATCTCTGGCACTAATTTTTGTGCAGCCTCGAAATGGTTAATTCCCGACTGCACCACTTCGAGCAAATCCTGTTGGTTGGATTTTTGTATGGCTGCCTGACAACGTTCAGCTTCCTTTATCTTGTCCTCGAGTACTTTTATCTCTTGTTTCCAGGAGTTGATATTCTTCTCATAATCATCAAAAGCCTTCTGATTTTCTGAATGTTTAAGCTTAAGGGCCTCACCTTGTTTCGTTGCGTCCACAGCAGAATTCCATGAAGAGTCATGAGAGGCCATTGTCTCAGATAGCTCTCTTTCGACATTTTGCTTTCGAAGAATGTTGGCTTGGAGTTGCTCAAGTAGAGAACCTAGCAAAACAATTACCTCTGAAACTTCTGTGGAGACTTGAAGCAAATCTACTTTCTTTAAAAGTTGATTTAAGTTGTGACTCTTAATGGGTTCCCGGTTGAGAACATCCACAAGATTGACCCCAAAGAATCTCTCTTTTATTTGTCGGAGGAGGCTAGGAATATCTTCTTTATCACTAGATTCTACAGTTACAGCTGGAGAGACATCAAGTTCCGAAGGCGAAGAAGTATTCACATTCATGATAGCCTTTAGGAAACTAAGAGGATCAGTTTGCTTAAGTTGTTCCAGCTCCGAAGGAGTAGGCTTCGCAGGGGCAAGTGTCGAAGTTGTCCCAGGAATGGTTTCTGTATCAAGAGTCGAAGTTCCTTGAGGATCTTCTTTTTCTGGTTTAGAAGTCTCTTCCATAGCATCTTTCTCCGACGCAGTATCTTCGCTGTCATGTGGTTGTGGGTTCACATTGTCGCTGCCTGAGAATGGGTGATCTTCTTCCAAATTTTTGTCTTGATGAGTAGGTGGGGATTCGTCAGTGGATTGGCTTTATTCGACTGGTTCATTAGGCAATATGGTGGCGATTGGCCTAACATCTTCGAAGACTGGCGAAAGAACATGAGTTTTGCTTTGAGAAGTATCTGCATTAAACGGAGCAAAGTTAGTCATAAAGATAAGCCTTTGAGGGGTGTAGTTGACGAAAGTTAAAGTTTGACAATTACCGTAAAGTTTGTCAACATTAATGGTAAAGCCATGATCCTTAAAACCTGAAGTGGCAGTGCAAGCGTCATCCTGCAATAACAAGGTAAATGTCAGTTCAATTATTTGGTTAAAATCACAAGATAATATGTGGGGTGGAACCCAAATACCTTGGTTGGGATATTGTCTGGACTTGAATTATGACTTTCCACAACGAAAGCATTACTAGCAGTTTTCAAAGGAGACTCTTCAGAGGATGCCTTATCGCCAGGAGAAGCAGCTTTAGAGGGACTTATCCCTTTCCCTTTTCTTGAAGGGGTAACAGCTTTTTGTCTCTTCTTGTGTCGAAGTCCTGTAATCGCAGCCACATCGAAAAGAGTAGGGGTAACCATTCCACATGGGAGATGGAAAGTGTTGTGAGAAGCATCCCAAAAGTGAACCGCTGCTACTAACATGGGTTGGTTATATTCTAAACCTGTTTTTGACAGTTGAATCAAATCGTACATTCCTAACGATTTCCAGAAGGATTCTTTCTGTTTCTCTACTTTTTCTAACCAGGCATAGTACAAATCAGGATCTTTGGCTAAAGGAATTGACCTAAACACTTTTACAGAATTGGTCATATAGTTTAACCTAATTTTCGTTAAAGCTAAAGGGGTGACAGTTGAAGTTTCTTCAATGTTAGCAGATTTTCCTGAGGGAGAACAACCATCTTCATCTATCTTAATTTTGCTAACTAATGGTCTAGTCTTGTAATAAGCAGGGAAGAATCTATTCAGAGATGGGATGTTTTCACCTGGTAACGGACCCATAAAAGCAAGAGATTTTCCAGAAAGTTCAAAGGGAATGATTACCTGGGAATCGTAAATAGCGCGTATTTCTTCGGTGTTAGGGTTTTGAATATGTTCTTGTTCCCCAGACCGTGTTGTTGATTGGAGCTTCAGAACAGGTTGAAGAACATTTGAAGATGAAGCCATAGAGAGATTTTTGATTAAGGGAACAAGATTTTTGAAAAGATTGAAGATGTTTGGTTTTTGTTGAAGAAGATGAGGAAATAGGAATGAAAGGTTGTATAGAAGTACAAGACCAAGTATTTAAAGGTTTAACGGAAACCCTTTTTAAATCTTTTGGGTAAAACCCAAAGAACACGTGGCGGCTGGTGATTTAATCCAACGGCGGTCGAATAAGTTAGCCTCACTCCTAGTATGTAGGAGTAATGATCAAGAAGTAAGGTAAAAACGTGGGAATGTAAGTTATGAGAAGACATCTTTGAAAATGACAAGACGTTTCAGAAATAGGGTCATCAATGATTATGACGTTAGTCAGCAGTCTTGGAACTCTCAAAGATCAATAAAGAACGAAATCTTATAATGACAAGAAACGCCTATTTCTGTTGATTCTCGAAACAGGCATTTATTGGGGGCAATTTGTTAGCTGAAGATTTCGTTTTGTAATATTTGTCCTTCGAAGAAGTGGAAAATCGAAGGAAAGATGGTTACTGATGGCCATCCCTTAAAAATAAAAGAATGGCTACTGACGGTCATGCTTCGAGAATAAAGATTTCTAAGTTCGTTATGAAGATAGTGAATACTGAAAGCTAGTGAAAGTATGTGTCTTCGGGGACTTAGACAAAATTTATAAAATATTTTCAAGTATTACTACTTAGCGTGTTTTCGTAGTGTTTTTAATACACTGCCACGCGTCGAAGACGGACTCAGGCGGGAAGATTTGAAATTCGAAGACGGTTTCGTAACTGTCCAAGTAACAGATGGCGTCGCTAGAAGTTCTTATGAGAGACGTGGCAGCAGATTAGTGTAGGACCGTTAAGGTCGAAACTAGTATAAATAGGAGTCTTAATGTTAGGATTCTGTGTGTTCATTTTGTACAAATCACTCACATATTTACTCAAGTATCAAGCGTTAAGAGAAAGAGTTCGCTGAGAAAATGTACGTATGACACCACCACTTTAATACATGTGTATTATCTTTTGTTTTCAAATATCTTCCAGAATTACTGCATTTCGTTTACTTCTCGCCATTTACATTTCTGTATCTTTACTTTAATGTCATTTACTTTCGAATTACTTTCATGTTATTTACTTTCAAAGTCTGTAACGTTTCTGCATTTTAAGATTCCTTACGCTTTAATAGTCCTTTTAATTTCATATGTTATGTTACTTATCTTTGCGTTGAAATCACACTTACATATAACAAAGTAATTATCAAGATTATTTGTTCTTTAATCGAACAACGCTTATTGAAGAAGACAAATCATGAATATGGTTCGAATGAACATTGATAATAATCCTTTTGACTATGTGTCCTAGGATCAATCTAGTCGATCCTGCGAGTAACCAAATCATATTTATTATAGTTTGGAAGACTAGCGGTTGTTTACCGGAAATCACCGTAAACAGCATGCAGGACCAACACCATGGTGCGGTATCTCCCTGAGCAGTGCATGCGGCAGTTTGGATTTGTGCAGATGATACCCAGGTCACCTTTTGAGGCTGCTCCCGACACAGTGACCCGAGTGCAACTCACTGGCATATTTGAGGATTGAGAGCGTCATGTGGTCCCGGAGGAGTATCGTCGCATTCGGGTCACCCATGACTGGCACAGTGTGGAGGGGTATGTCACATGGTTCTATCGGGTGTCACATCCTCTGATGAGACCCGACGCTCCCGGCGCTCCTAGGCCAGCACACGAGGAGATCCTGGAGAACTAGCATGCCGAGGATGACCACGCCATTGATGTTCTGCCGATCTGCCTGCGGATAGAGATGCTTGGGCGAGACGCGTTGGATCGAGGTATCGTTGATCAGGGTGGTCCAGAGGAAGTCGCCGTGATGGAGAGGATTGTCACTGATGCGGGCCGTGCGGCGGCATACAGGCGGCAGAGGAGGTCCCAGGGAGAGAGGGTTAGGCATACCCAGTAGGGGTCCGGGTTTTTTTTTGTATTTGGATTATATATTTCGCACACTATGACTCGGTCTGTATATATTATTTGAATTTTATTTATTATATTAGTATTTTACGTTGATATGTCGTTTGTTTTGTTCGGCTTTTCCGTTTTGTATATATTATACGTTTTGTATATCTTTCGTACGGGACTATTAGAAAAAGCATAAAAAATATACTTCTGCATAATTCGGAAATGCACTTCCGAATTACACTAAAATCTGAAAAAAGGTATTTTTGGAAGTGCATCTCCAAAAACACCCCCCATTTGGTGTTTTCGGAGATGCATTTCCGAAGTCTGGGAAATTTTTTTTAAAAAAAAAAGTTCGGAAATGCATTTCCGAAGCAAGGGTAAACTGGGGTTTTCGCTAAGGGTGACCCCATAAGGAGGTGGGTAAAGAAATTTCCAAAATATATATAACCTAGATGTACCATATTGGTTCTAGCATGATAGAGTAAGATGTCTTTCCATTAAAGTTTATCTCCATGTAAAGTTATAGCTTGATAACACTTGAATTGTATTTATGTTTCTTGTACGTTTAGAAATTTATATATCTTGATGATATAGTAAATCATTATAGATTAAGCTCAAACTTTATAGGTATGATCTATATGATATTATGTTTCAATCCAACGGTTGAATTTAAAAAATATTATTTCGAGATGTAGTTATTGAACGAGTGTAACTCGTGGTGTAACTCTTCGGGTGTAATTTGATCCCTCCTCATATATATATATATATATATATATATATATATATATATATATATATATATATATATATATATATATATATATATATATATATATATATATATATATATATATATATATATATATATATATATATATATATGTGAGAGAGTATTTCCCTTTTAAAAAAATTAATGAAGGTTTTTTGTATTTTGATGATTTATATATTTTTTTACATACTTTAATAATTTGCGGGGTTTTAAAACCAATGATGATTTTTAAAATATTTTACATATTTTTTTTACTTATTTTTTTTTTGTATTTTAGTGATAGTCGCCACCGCGCTTTATTGTTTCCAAACGAAATGGGAAAAAAGCGAAATAAATCCAAAAGAAGTTTTTAAATTAAAAACAACAAAAAGAGAGATTCTGGGTACGAGTGTTGGTTATACAAGGGGAAGGTTTTAGCACTCTTCATATTTGTGATACTCCATAGAAATCTTTTTGAAAATTTGTGTAAAAAGAGAATTGTGTGCAAAAGAAAGAGCTTTGTTTGATTTTAAAATTATGGTCGGCAAGACATTACATCTTGTGCCTACATACCTCCTCAGTGCAATGGAGAAGTCAGAGCAAATGTAGTTTCACTTAAAAGGGAAAAAGTTTAAAAAACTGGATAGACTCTTTATCGTCATAGAAGAGAATACTCAGCCAATTATCTTGAACATGAGAACAAATGGACCCTTTGCATCACAAATGAAAAAAAAAATAACAAGTATGCCACTAACTCTTTCAAGTGGAAAAGGTTCCATCATATCAATCAATATCAAGACTTTGGAGTTTTACATCTCACCACCACAATTAATCATGTCTAAACTATTGAAGAAAAGCCACTAAGGGCAAAAGATATTTTTTGAAGAAAGGTTTTTAAAAGAGTTTGCAAACATAAGAAGATTTTGGAAAAAGGGAGAAAATTTTGGAAAAAGGGGGAAGATTTTGAAAATTTAAGAAGGGGAAAGGAGATGAAGGGACTATCCTAAAGCATAAAGTAAAAGCTAAGTGTAAGTGCTCTATTTTTAGGATTGACTTAATTTTTTGTAAAACAAATAATAGCAGCAATAATGTAATATAGAATATGATGTAGAAACTTTCTAAGAAGAACAGGAACAGCAAGAAGTCTTATCAGAATGTTGGAACATGTTATGTTGAACTATTTCAATATCTAAAATGACATGTCGTATGAGATGTCACGACATCGTGCCTGAGCTAAAGTGGATAAGTTAAATCAGTTATGATTTAACAGTCACAAATATATCCAGAGATATGATGTAATCATATAAGGCGTTATATGTTTAAAAGTTCAGAAGAATCAATCAGAATATTTGAAGAATATACAGCTTTATATTGTTTCTAAATAAGGAGATATTCTTGGAGACTAAGGAATCAAATACCTTGATTGTAGCATAAGTTACTTCTTATTTGTAATAGCAAATAAGCTGTGATTGAAGACCCAAATCCAATTAAGAATCAGATATAAATATAAGGATTTGTAACCTAGTTTGATACGACTCAAGATGTAGAAGTATAGGGTTTGTCTAGGTAAATCTCCCGGGCTGTAGGAAGATCACCATGTGATTCTCGAAGATGTGAAGAAAGAGAAGTAGTGTCCAGATTGAAGCCTGTAGGTAAGAGGTGTATTATTCTAGGAGGAAGCTTTGAAGCAACTCTAAGTTACTGTTCTTAGTCAAGAGTCTTGACTAGGTATTGTCATGGAAATGTGTCTTTTAGTTGTTGTTTAAATAGAAGTTAAATGGTTATAACAGTTAGGTATCACTGGGGAGTGACTGGAAGTTCTCTTGTCTTAGATGGTGTTCTAAGATAAATGTTATATTAGGTAGTGACTAGGTAAACCGGAGTTGTTTATCTGTAAACCAGAGGTTGTTTACATAAAATAGTACTACTGATAATGGAATCTTCTTCCTGGCTTGGTAGCCCCCAGAGTAGGTGTGTTTGTCACTGAACTAGGTCAACAATTGCTTGTGTTCTTTACTTTTCAGTACTGTGTAAAATTGTTCATGTCTTGCTTGTGTACTTCATGACAGACCAGATGCCTTGACATTATATAGGACATTTAAGTTTACTGCACCAGAGTTTTACTACGGATAAGAACAATCTAACCAAACAAGAAGCCAACACTTGACATTAAAGAGTCAAAGTAGATTTCCCATCCGTCAGACTTAAACCATAACCAAGCAAACACAATACCAACTAGGGGATCCAGATGGACTTGATATCTTCAAACAAAACTTGTACAAAGTCTTGGAAATACACCATGAGAACTTGAGGCAAATATTGGGCAGAGTAACAACTGTGTTCAGATGAATTCCTTATCACAATGCCTTGGAATTAACCATCAAGGACTTTTAAAGAATCACCTGTGTACATAAAGAGAAATAACCCAATGCCTTGGAGTGAACCCCAAAGACTTCCAGACAAACAAGCATAATACAATCAAAGTATCAAGAACTCAGATGAAACTCCAAAGTGCCAGGGTCAAAATCCTAATTCTAAGTCCATAGATCCATCTTCCAAGCTTAGGGTAAGGTAACCAAAGTCCAAATCCACATTAAGTCTTTTATGATTCAAGTTGATTATTAGTATCTTAAACACAAAAGTAAAGTATGGTCCAAGTGGACAAAAGAAAAATATCATAAACATAAACATATGTCCAAGTGGACAAAGGAAAAAGTGAATAAACATAAACATGATAATGAATGATAGATGGTAAAGCATAAAGCATAAAAAAATAAAGACAAGATAATAAAAGGCATAAAGTAAAGTTAATTGTTAATTGTCAATTGTTAGAAATCAGTAGTTAATAGTTAGCTTGAATGATCAATAATGGATGACCAATGAACTTAGGTCAAAGTTTATGAAAACTTGTCAGAAGATTGATAGAATCAAAACCTCTACACAACAAGCTTTCAAAGTTTTTGAACCAATTGTCAAATAATCAACCATCCTTGGGCTTGTAAACATAGGTTTAGGCAGCGAATGATCGTTCTCTAATAAGAAACAAAGAAAAAGAAAGGGGAAGAAGTATATTAGAACCATGGTATCCAGATGAATTTTATTTTTATTTTTATGGGATCTCAACTTGATGATTCATCAGAGGATTGATAGAATCAAAACCTCTACACAATGAATTCAAACAAGACTTACACCCACTAATCAAAGAAGGGAAGAAAAATGAAATTATCATTAATATCATTCATCAAATATTATGGATTCGGTTCTTTCAAACCTATCAACATCCTAGATCTAATGACATTAATGAACCCAAGTTGAAGTATCATAAAATATTCACAAAGTCAGAACCAATCATAAAAGAAACAAAATTAATATTTAAAAACATATAAAAGAGATTTTAAAATGGTCTAAAATAAGAAATTATTGATGAAATACTTAACTGGTATCCAAACACCAAATAAACTTCTCATAAGACCATAATAAAATCAGAAAAACTATATATGATTTTTAGAAAAATGTTTCATAATTTTCAGAAACTCAAAACTATTTAAAAACTTGATCGAAACTGATTAATTAATTGGAAATTTGTGATGAAATACATAAATGGCATCATAAAATCAAACAAAAATCCCAAAAATTAACCATAGGCCAAACATAAATCAACTAGTGTTAACAAATTTTTTTTATAATTTTTGAAAGTCAGAAAACAATTTTAAACTAATTAAAATAAAGCTAATAAAGCAAAAATTTAGAAAAAAATATTAAAACAAAAAATAAAAATATGGAAAAATAAAAATCAAAAAAGAGAAAATAAAAGAAGATTTTAGAAAAAAATGATGGTATTTTTTGGAATTAAAATGAAGGAGTTATTAATTTTTGAAATTAAATCAAATAAAAATCAAAAAAATGTGGGCCATCTGATAGTGTCAAAACGCGTTAGTAAGCTAATCCAATGGATCAGACGCGTTGTGCATATCATAGACTTTAGTGGATATCACACTGAATCCTATTTAAAACGTTTTTGAAAATAAGCATGTCAAATTCTCATTGGTTGAAGATGACCACGTCATCATCTTCAACCTCCAGCCACTCTCAACTCATCCTCCACAAATGGTAAAATCAGGGGCTCATACTTATGTCATTCTACTCATCTCATCAGGACGAAGACAACCATACCTTCGCGAAAAATTTATTCAAACCATAGCTTACTCGTTTTGGAAAAAAACCAGAAGATGAAATGAAAGGGAATTTGAAAATATATGAGCATAAACCACTTCTAGTTGAAAACAAACAACACTACAAGCATCAGAGTGATGAGAGCTACATTGTAGCCACAAATTTGAGGAGAATTGGTGGAGGAATCTACCTGTAGAAGTTCACTTTCAGAGCTCTGAAAATGGAGTTCGTGTGCTTGATTCAGGTCACAATTCTTCAATGTAAGAGTGTAGTTATCTTCAGAGAAGTTTAATGAAGCTAACTTAATGGAGATTTTAGTGAAAGAAGGTGAGGAATAAAGAAATGGAAATTTGAAGTTCAGAGTTTGTGTGGGATCTGAACAGGGGTGATTTGGCTCTCAAAAACTTCCGAAATGAATGGGGAATGATCCTCTATTTATAGCGAAGGTGATGGAATCAAAAAGCGTGTAAAATGATCAAGGATTGAGTGAATTTGTGTAAAGGTCGAAGCAAGAGAAATGTGACTTGTAATTCACTCGAAACGCAACCAAGACTTGAGTTTTAATGCACTAAACTCCTTCTGCAATGTTGCTAAACATGTTTAGATGCAAAAACGCGTGCCACATTGGATAAATTTTGAGTAATTTGGAGATTGACCAAACTGATCATGAGCTTTCTTCAGCTTCAAGGTACCAACTTTGAATTCATAGGGCAAGTAATGTAGGAAGCTTTATGATGCAACCTTAGGATCTTTGGAAAGAGGAACTTACAAGCTTTACAATTTCCTAAGAAAGGTTACATTTGATGATCTGAATTGAAATTTATGGCTTCTCAAAGTGGATAAAAAACCCTAAAACACTTAGCCAAATTTAGCAATTTTGGGCATTTTCGGTCAGCTCACTTCAACCCTAGGCCTCTACAAATTGGCTCGTGCGTTTTCCATTTTTCTTTGAGCAAAATGATCACCTTATTATGATGAACACACTGAAAAAAGAATAATCCTTAAAGTTTATATGAATCAAAAGACATGGGTTTGTCAACTTGGACAAAAATAAGGCATTCCCTCGAGGTCATTTCATCAAACACCTTGATGCATATGTCAAAAGTCCATCTTAGTGCTTGAATTTGCCAAAAGTCCCAACATGAAAGTTGTAGAAAATGAAAAAATAAGCTTAAGTACCAAAGTTATGCAATAGAAAGTTATTTTTGAATCATTTAGCCTTGGGACAGTCTTGCACACAAGTTATGCCTTAAAACCCAATGCACACCAATATGACCTATAATGTTTCCTCTTCAAACATGATCTTCCACTTATATTTTGCTCTTCAACTTCAAAGATGAATCAAATTAGACTCACTAAATATTATTATGAAAAAAGAATGGGCTTAAGATGACAAAAATTGAGCAAGTTATGATCCTTTGAAGTTGGTACACATTTCCTTAACTTTCAAAGGAGACTTGTAATGTCTTCTAACTTTTGATGACTCTATTCACAACATTTTCTCTTGACTTGTGAAGATAAGTTGTTGATGATATCAAGGACAGTATTTTTCAAAAATAAGCATTCAAAAATATTGAAAATTAAGGAAGTTATGCCCTTCTAACTGTAACACCCCAAATTTTACCAGAAATTATAATGCAGAAATCAGAGTATTTTAAAAACTATCAACAAGCATTTGGGATGTCACATTTACTTCATATAAACAATGCATAATCAGATACGCGGTACTTCAATCTCAGAGGATCACAAGCGACTTATATCAGCTCTAAGAACAAACCAACTTTTATTTAATATGCAGCGGAATCATAACATTCGACTTTTTAAACAAATCATTTTTATTCAATCAGAAAAAACTTTAAACCATCATAGTACTTCTCATTATTCAACTTAGAACTCAACAACTTATATATTAACTACATGAAACAACAAATTAGAGTGCTACGTATCAGAGCGACACACCAACTAGACTCGACGAAGCTACAAACTTCCACAGCTATCCTTGAGTACCTGCCCATTTCCCATGGTAGGGGAAACATCAGCATAAGGGGTGAGATATCAAACAATATAAAAGAATGTATGATAATACTTATAGTGAAGATAAGATCATACACTATTCACCACTTCTCATCTCAAAGCAACTTGCATCACAACAACAATGTTAATAATCAATCATAATAACATATTTAAATTCACAACTAAGTCATCCACAACTACAAAATTTCCTTCATAATCACAACGAGAATCAACGTAACTATCATCACGACAAACATCAATAAAACATAGCAATGAATTCACAACCACGAATCCAACTTAAAAAACAACATAATAAACTTAATCCAGCTTAGACAACAACATAATCAACTTAATCCAGCTTATTAAACGAACTTAAAACACTCAAAATGAAAATCGCTCTAGTCAGAACTTACCTTTACGAGTTAGGAACGCCGTGACCAAGTATCGGAACGATCCAACGGTTGGATTGGGAGATACGCCCGATTTGCCAAGGTGACTCTATGCTGAGACTTGCTGCGAAAATTGAGGATTCCTCCATAATTTTCTTCTTATCTCAAGTGCTCCTCCATTCTTTCTCTTCTCTCTTCTTTCTCCCCCAAAATGAGTTATGAGACTCCAACTCTAAAACCCTAACTTTCTACTCTTACTATCTCTCTTATGTCAATTGGGCTTAACCCACCAATCCATCCATTATGTTCTATCACTTAGGCCCATTTAGTTATATCTCTCTAATAACTCAATTAAGCCAAATAACACAAACACACACATAATTAAAGACTTAAATAATTATTATATCACATAATAACTAAATAAATAAATAATTATTAACAACATCAAATAATATAATTAATAAAATAATAGCGAATAAAATCGGGCTGTTACAATTCATGGAACCAAGAACTCGTCCAACTAGGTCCATCTTCTTGAATCAACTTGGAATCCTTTGAACTTTTCTTGCATGATAAAACATGAAGAAGTACATAAGACCTTGAGATGATATTCTCTTGAAGTACACTTGATTGTGAGGTCCATAGCTTGATGAAACTTATTGAGGAAGACATGGAAATAAACACATGAACCTACGAAGTTCCTTGATGAGTCAAACCACACAATCTTGAGATAAGTTTGGCCAAATGAAGTGGGGGAATGTTTATAATATGACACTTTATGATAAGAAATCCCTATTGAATTCCATTCATTTAGCTTGCATGAACGCTCAGACAATTGAAGATTACTTTCAAAACCCTAATTTAGGAGAGGTGTGGATGTCCTTGCTTTAACACCTATCTTACATCAAAACATTGAAAATCAAAGACATATTTTTTGTATATTGTTAGTATAATATATACACAAGATAAAATATAGGTGCTTTATGGTCCCTCCTAAAGATGAGGTGAGCACATCACCAAAGATAAACCCTCAAGAATGTGATATTGACCAATGATTGGAATGCAAATGAATGGATAATCTTAGGGTCAAAAATTAGGATATGATATGATATCTTTAAATAGTCTTCAACAGTCCATGGGCTTCGAAACATTTTACTTGATTCACAAGCTGAGAGTTGCCACAAATCCGCAGAGAAATCTTTTTGAATTTTAAAGCAAATATTTTCTCAATCATCCAATTTTAGAAACTTTAATTCTGGTGGAGATTCAATTCTATTGTTCTAGATTAAATCTTATTGACCTGCGTAAATCACTGAGTTATATCCAAAAGAAATATCACATAATCAATTTAAAACAAATCAAATCTATCAAGATTCCAAACAACTTGTTCTGGAGTTCTGGTACAGAATGTCACGACATCAGTCAGGACATCTGTTTTTCAATGTAAGTTCATACTAGTTGTATCAGAAGATCAAGATGTTATGACATCTTGCTTTACATATTTCAAACACCATGTTTTAGCAAAATTTTTCCAATCCTATAATCATGGATCTAACACGAACATTTCACCACAATTGTTGTTTTAGACTGTAGTGAAAGGTATTTTAATTTTAATATAAATATTATGATTATAAGTGACATGCCCATTTTGTAACTAAAAAAAGGAAAATTGGTGGTACTGGGATTCGAAACCTATAAGCCTTAACATACCATTACAGTTACTAATAAGAACTATAGTGAAATGTATTTTAATAAGAGAAATAAAAATGCAGACGCCTAAATAAGAATTATTAATTTGGTTGGTTTAGTAGTCGTGGTAAAAACGTGTTACGTTAGGTGTATTTTGTATTAATGGTAACTGCTTATGAGGTTTACTCTCTTAATAATCTATTAACGAAGCCTAGTAATCGATTATGAATCGTATTCAACAAACTTTTTCCTATTTTCTAGGTTATAATCGATTACAACCGCAACCTAATCGATTATGAAGTGGATTTAGTCCAAAATATTTTCCTTTCTTGGATAAATCTTTTAATATAAAAGGAGGACCTATGAAACACTTGAGTAGGTTTATCTTGTGTAAACCGCGGGTAATATGCAACTGTAAAACATGATAGACTTGTTCTCTTGACTCAAATGTATTGATATAAAGGTTGCTAATTGAACCTGACATAAAAGTTTGATGTAAGAAATTTGTAAGTTGATCTTGTTATAAAAGTTCTATGATAATGGAAATCTCAATGGTCAATCGTTGGGAACTGAACATAAGCCTCGTGGTTTTGGGCCAAACATGGACATAATTGACAAAATCATCAATCCAAATACCATTCTCATATCTAAGCATTAGAAAATTATTTATTCTTCTTCTATTCACAAGAGATGATAGTACACGTATTACGCTCCCAATCAATGAGCCTTATTGCACACGATCTTTCAAACCACATAAGCTCCCCTTTCTTCAAGATACATTGAAGCTTAGATTCAAGTTTCCTCAACCCCTATTAATATTACCATTTTGGCCTTTCCTCTGTATCCCTTCTATTCTTTCCATAATCTCTTTCTTTCTAACTATCTATAAGTTCTTTTTAACTTAATATGATCATATCGAGTTTCACAACTGACTACCATAATAGGCTTGTAAGCCTCTGCATACTGCTTGCAATTACAATAGAATAATGTCTCGGCTACCCCCGGCAATTCCACACTAGAATTTTATTTGTACAATTTATCATAAACATAAAAAAACAATGAAAGAACAAAATAAAATCAAGTACATTATTGCTCACTACTCAACGTCGCTGATTCCATTTCCATCTCTGAATCAGATGTCCTAACTAAACCATTATCATTAGCATCCATAAATTCATTCCATTATTTAGCAACAAAATCATTACTAAGATTTGGAAGTCTTGGAGTATTTGGAAGCCCAATACCTTTTTGGCCCAAAAAGGACTCCAACATTTGGCCCAAGTGTATGTTAATTGAGATGACCCCCATTTATTTTTTTCTATATAGCATTTGGTTCCTTTCTGTTGCACCCTCAAATTTGCCCTCCCATTTTCAACACAATTCATTTCAAGATCTCTTCAATCTCAGTGATTCCCCAAAAATATACAAGGGTTAGACACTTACTTGCCTCCTAAGTAATGAACACATGAATCAGGGTTTTGGTTTTCTCAATAAATTGGACTCCTAAGGCCTCAAGTGGACTTCACTGTTTCTATTATGATTCAAAGTATCCTTATACCAAGTTTCGAGCCTCACAGTGCAAGATTGCTCAGTCAAATGCCCAAACGATCAATAGTCGACTATGCTAGGTTAAAAGTCAACTATGGTCAACTTACAGTCAAAACTCATGATTTTTGGTCAACATCAACATTTTGAGGTTATATTCATCATTTGATCAAGGGTTGATCATGATTCATCAAGAAAAGCTCCAAAGTCATCAAAAGTCAAAGTTTCTAAATTAAGGGTTTTTAAACTAATAGTTAACTGAACTTTGACCAGCCATAACTTTCACATGGTTCATCAAAAATTGTCCAACCAAAGCTCATTTTAAAGGAAATTCAATTCTCTACAACTTTGATGTTGCGATGAAGACCAAGAAATGCTTCCGTTTAGAGATATGAGCCAGAACATTACAAGTTCTTTCAAAAGTCAACCAAAAGGTCATCTTTTTCAAATAGAGAATACATGAACATGGAAGACTCAATTGAGATGAAACCAAAAAGAGAATTTAGAGGACACCTTGAGCTTTCTAAAAAGTCTTATAACACCTTTATATGACAAATATTGAGAGAGTTATGTCATTGTGAACAAACTTGATTCTTTTGACTATTGGGTTTAAGTTTTGGAATCTAAACATGTTCATGACCCATTATAAGACCCATGATGCCATTATTTTATTTTTATCATTATTATTTTATTTTATTTTGAGTTTATTCATTTAAATTCTTGAATAAAGTAAATAAATAATGTAAAACATAAAAGATATGGTATTGGCTTATTTTTTGATCAAATCTTGAGTAAATATCTAAGCTTAACTTAAGGAAATTCGTGTGGAATAGTTAATGCAAGATATGTTTCAAAAATAGAACGAATTGCACTAATTTCAAATCAAATATTGTCACATGCCAATGACTGATTTCTTCCACTTATTTTGACCTAAAAATCATCCCTATAAATAGCACAACAATATCACAAGCCATGGGACGATTTCTGGAGAAGAGTAGGATTTTCCAAGCTTCAAAAACTTCAAAGAGAGTGAAAAATCGTATTCCTCATTACAAGCATCCTCAAGGCCAAATAACCATCCTAAATCATTCTTGAGGTAAGATAGGGTAAGATTGCATCATTCTTAAGCTTCTATAGTATCCATAACGTATATACCAAGTTTACATATTCATGCATATTTCGTGAAATTCGAATTGCTTGTATCCTTGCGTTTTAATGTGATTTGTTCATGTATATGAGTTTCTGGAAGCATTTAGGAGAGGTTTGGATCCTTGGGATGAAGTTATGAGGCCAAGAGCGAAATTCACCATTGTTAGGGCATAGAGTTTGTTCATCTTCATTTTCGTACCTACAGAAGGTTTCAGACCGAAATAAACACGCCATTGAGTTCGTAGCCTTCTAATTAGTTGATCTGAGTTTTTGTTTCGTTTTGTTTCACGTGTTTTTGCAGGTCTAGGGTTCTAAGAATTTTGCTACGAAGATAGTTGCGAAGTTCGTAGCTAATTTGAAGGAGATCCGTAGCTGAATCCTGGGTCTCGAAGGTAGAAGACGATGAATAGTGTCGGAGACCTGTTGACCGTGTGGTGGGACAATCCTATTGGCCAGTCAAAATTCCATGATCTCCCTTTGGTTTTTAATTGGCAGAGCGTTGATGGTGGACCACACTGACTTTGTTTTTTGAACTGATTCCTTTATCACGTTTTTCTTTTTCTTGTTTGCAGGCTGGATAATTGACACGAAACATGCGTGGCCTAGTGGTGGGTTAGTTTTGCTGGTAACCTCAATGACCAGGGTTCAAGTCCTGCCTTCCACACTTAATTTTGGTCACTTTCTTTTTTCAAGTTTTTTCTAAAACATTTTCTTCATTTTCTTATTACTACAAACCCTAAAACAGTTAATAGGTAGGTGTTGTCCATTTTCATGCATTTAGCCATTGGCCAAAAAATAAATTAATTAAAATTAGGTTTTTTAGCTCATTTAATTAATTAGGTTAATTAGGTTTTTTAGCCGATTTAATTAATTAGGTTTTAACCTATAATTAATTAATTAAGTTAGGATTAGGGTTAATTAGTATTAATTAGGTTTTTACCTTACAACCTTAATTTTCTCAAACCCTAACTTCATTCTATTTTCATCGATTCTTCGATTTCTATTTGCGCGTTTAATTATTTTTAATTATGTATCTGCTTCGAGTTTGTAATAGTTTTAATTAGGTTTATTCTTCCGCATTTTAAATATTATGTAACTACAAAAGCCTTGTAATAGTTTTAACTAGGATTTTATTTTCCGCACTCCCTAATTTTTTGGTTATGTATCCCCCTCCCTGAAGTCTTGTAATAGCGTAGGACTTTATTTTTTATGCTTTTATTTTCTGCATTATATAACTGTTAGATGATAATAGGATTGTATGAAAAGATAAAATCAAACTAGAATAACCCTAATTTTCAGGATTAAATAAATCAACTCCGTTTTGTTCATACACTCACCTTTAGGGTAATTATCTCTTATGTTGCCTTTCGACGAATGATGGTCAAGTCCCTCGAGCGTAGGGATACCTTATCAAATGTTGCCTCCAATTTGAATCATCATAGTTCCTCCGATTTAAAGATCATGGTCCCTTCGATGTTGCCTACGATATAAATGATCTTGTCCCTCGATTAAATGATGATAGTTCCTTCGAATGCTGAGGTATCCTTACTTGTTGCCTTTTATGACTATTCACATCTAATGCATAGGACTTCCTACCCTCTTTATGGTATGGGTAGCCCCTATGACTATTCGATGACCCTTCGATGTCCCTTACATCCAATGAAAGGACTAGCTGCCTAACAATTGGTATGGATAATCCTTTTCCTAAAACGAAAAGACTTTAAGAATGCTTTTCACACCTCTTTTTCAAAACACTTTCAAAAGACTACACTTTCATGGCAAAGTTAAAGCTCTTTACAAAAATGTTTTTCTAAACACACACGACACTTTCAAGCATTGCAAACAAATCAAAACAAGTGAGCTAAGCAATTAAGAGACCATGGATAACCATGGATACAAAGGGTGCTAACACCTTCCCTTTGTATAACCTACCCCCCGAACTCAAAATCTTTTAAAGGTCTTTCCTGTTCTTTTTTCCTTTCCTAATTGGAAAAAATAAAAGTCGGTGGCGACTCTAGCTATCCGCATATTTAAGAAAGTCAGTTCTCCCACCGTATTACATTTTCCCTATCCAACCTTAATAGTATTATAAAAATACTCTAAAATAAATATTCCCCTTTTTTTTACTCTAGTACTTCTGCCAAGTTGTCATTCTTTTGGCGTGCAATATGTTGGAGAGTCTGGGGAAGTCGGAAGCACCAATGGGACCAATGCTCAAGGACCACAAGAGAGGAAGATACCACATATCAACCCAAAACCTTAAGGGGTTAGGTAAATGTGTCATCTCTCATATAAATCCAACATTCTACCCATTCATAGGCAATATGGAACTTTAACCACTCACACTTGCTCCAAACATTCTCCCCCGCAATTGTGAGTCCCCACATCCTATAACAGGACCCAACACCAGATCTACCTCCCGCTCCCCCACCAAGTTAAACCACGACTCTGATATCACTGTTGGGGAGTGTGGGGAAGTCAGAAGCACCAATGAGACCAGTTCTCCAGGACCACAAGAGAGGGAGACACCACAAGGGAAGTATACTCTTCTTTAGGTAGAGTATGATAGTTTTTAAAATCTTTGTTGGGAAAAGTAACAAACATAGAGAGAAAAGAGGAACACAATCACAACACAAGAAAATAACATGAAAACTCCAAAACTAGAGATAAAACCACCATTGTCAATAGACAACCAGAGAATAACACTATGTGAAAACTATTACAACACATAATATACTCTCAACTAACCCAGGCCCCAATACACTCACACCCTCCAAAAAAATATTTAACTACATCTCACAACACTCTAATACAAAAGCATAAGAGAACAAAGAAAGTCAAATACAAACTTAAAGTGCTTTTGACTGGTGCATCTTGTAAAAAAAATTGAATCCTATATATAGCTTTGGACTCCCTTTTCCTTCACTAAACTAAGTGATGTGAGACTTAGAAGAACTTTAATCCTATATATAGCCTTGGACTTCTTCTTCCTTCACAAAACTAAGCAATGAGACTTCTTCAACATGTATACTTTCAACCAACCTCAACAATCTCCTCCTTGATTGAAAATAATACATAAGTTTTCATTGTCTTCATCGACAATCATACTTCATCATAAAGAGTATCAACATGTATATTTTCAACCAATCTGAACATTCTCCACCTTGATTGAAAATAATACATAAACTTTCATTGTCTTCACCGACAATCATACTCCACCATAAATATTATAGTCACTTGAAGCTACACCACTCCAAGAATTTTCACATTGTCTTCACCGACAATCATAGTTTTAGAAATTATCATACTCTCTCATCAAGAATATATTTCACTTGAACATAAGCCACTTCAAGAATTTCACATTGTCATCAATGATGAAGGAAAGATAAACAGAATATAATTATTTTTATCCTGATTCACATTCTCAATAAGTTTACCTCCAGTCCACCCTCAACAAGGTGATTTTCCTATCTTAACAAGGACTTAATCCACTATAATCAGAACCGGATTACACTTGCACGACAAACTGCCGTGACTCACAATATAGTGCAGGAGCCAAACTGCAAGTGATTAACAATCCTGCCCAAACCAACTGTTTGTGACTAACCAACTTCTAAGACTAAACTAGTCCTAGACTTCTTGAGACTTCTGACCCAACCAGTCTCTCAAGGACTCAGTTACCACGTAACTTCTGATGACAGTGTATAGTGTTGCTTCTAGAAAGCTGTAATCACTACTGTGATATTTCACTAAGTTTAAGTACAAAGTAATGAACACAGAGTATGAATATGAAAGTTTGCTTCAGCGAGTTTTTCTTCACACTTGATGATTTTTCAGAGTAATGATGTTCTCATGTGTGATTGTTGTATTTGATTCAAGAGATCATGAGTATATATAGCCTCAATATTTTTGCCCGTTAACTTCAACTCCTTTTCGCAGCATTAAATGGTTTGCGTGTTGTATCAGCTTTTGTTTTCTTCCAAGGATTTGCATGTGGATAGCTTCTTAAATCAACCTTGGGAATTTCACTTTTGGAGTGTTGCAGCCGTTTTACTAACGATTATGTCTTTAACGACTTTATTTTGAATCACTCTTCGTGATCTTCTGATCAACTTTGTATTTCAGCTTCTGTTGTAGATGTATTCTTTGAATCAGTCTTCATGATCTTCTGTTCAGCTTTGTATTTCAACTTCTGTTGTAGATGTATTCGCAGCGGTTTGGTGGAGTATTAAAAGTTGCCTGAATACTTGAGTATCTCTTGCATTTATCCAGCTTTACATATATTCCAAGTTTTGGTTGTGCTGGTATTGGTACATCTTCTAAAATCAGAAATATATAATTAGAGTACCATGTTTACTTATACACAATTTATTTGTTTGTTATCATCAAAACACTAAAATATGATTATAACCAAACTATGTTCTAACAATCTCCCCCTTTTTGATGATGACAAAACATTTACGTTCTGTTTTCAAATTTTGTATATGAGAGAAATATCCCCCCCCTTAGATATGTAATCTCCCCCTGAAATAAATATTTAAAGAGAAATATAATAGATAACTTCCCTGAATAATTTTCTCCTTGACTTGATTCTTCAGAAGTTTGATGGATGTGTCTATTCATACGCGCATCTTCACAAAAGTTCTAAGAATATGTATTCCTGCATTCTTTTAACAACAGAGACTTCTGGTACACAAGTTATTGAAAATTTATCCTTGATTCCTAAGACTTGTCCAGATAATGTTTAGACCGTTCAGGATACTTGATATAAAATAAGATTTACCCTTTTCTGATTCTTCAAAATTTCTAAGAGGTTAATTGACATATTTGTTTCTATAATTATCCCCCTTTTTGTCATAATCAAAAAATGTATGATGATGTATGAGTATTTTTAGTCAGGTAGGACTGTTATAAGCATTAAAAAAATCATAGTATCCCAGACAGAAACAATATAAAGAAATATTCATTGATCAGAAAAAGATGGATACAGACTCAAATAACACATACACCTAGTACTAAATTTATAAGACCCTCCATGAAAGAAAAAACGATCACAACGCTCAGCATACAATGCTTCTCTCTTGTTCAGAAGTTCTAAGATGCGAAGTGTGTTCACTATTCATGCAGATTCAAAACAAGCTGACAGGACTCTTCCATAGGGTATGAAGAATTCTTGAACACACTTAAAAGCTATTAGAGACGCTCTCAAGTGTCCAAAGATAATCGCATTAAGATTTACTGGTTTATTTGATTCCAGGCGATTGATCAAGAACCTATCTCTAGCATATAGGATTTTTTGGAATTTTCCTCGAGGAATGAGATTTGAAAGAATCATCCAAAACCAGACTTGTTTGGATGAGGAGAGGTAGTAGGGGTTGTTTCTGAGACGACGAGCTAGTTTACTCAAGTTGTTTTGAACGACAAAAGCGTTAGCATAGTCAAAGACAGTAAGACATGCAACATTATTCCTGGCTGAACATCCAATTACTTCAGAAATAGATGCTTCAAAAATTGTAAGTTGAATTCCATGAATGGAGGAAATAATACTTAGGTTATATTCACTGACTAAAGCATTTGCCCAGAAATTTTTGACAAGATTTGGAAGGACAGAACCATTTAGGAGAGAAATGAAGGATTCCCATCCTTGTTTATGGCAGAGGTTGATGTAATAGTTGTCTCTTTTGGCTTGCTATAAGTTTTGTTCTTTTATGACAGTGAGGGTTGTTTGTGATGTCATGATGGAAAGAAGTTTTTGAGAGAGAGAGAGAGAGAGAGAGGGGAGAACAAACTAACACGAATTGAATAGTTGGATGTTAGAAATTTTTTGACACGGGAAGACTTTTATAGGAGATTGATGAGGAGAGAAAACGTTCGGTCAAGGTAATCAATGTATAGACCCGCATGCATTATGGAATGAAGAGAAAAAGAGAGAAATGTTTCAATGACCAAGAAATAGTAGCGTTATGATTAAAGACATTTTAGGGATAACGTAGAGAAATTAATGCAACAGTTACCAATGACTTATTAATCATTTTTCTTTACACACGCGACCTTTCAGATATTGAACATGTGCTCAAATTCTCAGGTTTCCATGGATCGGCTGTTTTATTTGCTGAGCTTCTGACTCATCTTAGAAAACAAACTTCTGAACCGAGTTGGTCAGATATTTCTAGATGATAACTTGTAACAAGTTGTACTTCACATAGTTCAACCATAAGCACAATTGATGATTTCATTCTGGACACAAATCCATACTAATATTCTTTAGAATGAACTTGAATCTATCTTCAGAAAGAGGTTTTGTGAAAATATCAGCCCATTGATGGTCTGTATCAGTAAAGTTTAAGCTTAATATCCCTTTCTGAATATAGTCCCTGATGAAATGATGCTTAATTTCTATGTGTTTAGCTTTAGAGTGAAGGATAGGGTTTTTAGAAAGACATATAGCAGAAGTATTATCACAGAAAATAGGAATCTTGCGCTCATAGATGTGATAATCCTCTAACTGACTTTTCATCCAAAGCATTTGAGTGTTGTAGCAACATATTCTGCTTCTGTAGTTGATAGTTCAATGGTGGCTTGCTTTTTGCTATACCAGGAGATCAGATTATTTCCTAGAAACTGACAACTTCCAGATGTACTTTTATGTTCTATTCTATCTCCAGCAAAATCAGCATCACAACAACCTACAAAGTTAAACTCTTTGGATTTTCTATAACATAGTCCAATATTAGTAGTACCTTTCAGATACCTCAGAATTCTCTTGACAGCAGTCAAGTGTGATTCTCTAGGATCTAATTGAAATCTTGCACATAAACACACACTAAATAGAATATCAGGTCTAGATGCAGTTAGGTAGAGTAGTGATCCGATCATACCTCTGTAGAGCTTCTAATCTACCTTCTTACTTACCTCTTCTTTGCCTAAGATGCAAGTAGGATGCATTGAGGTTTTTGCTTCTTTACTTTCTGATAATTTGAATTTCTTCAGAAGTTCTTTGACATATTTTGCTTGATGTATGTAAGTGCCTTCAGAAGTTTGGTTTATTTAAATTCCTGTGGTGTCGTTTTCTTTTACCTCCCCGTTTCACTTGGGAGGACGGCACGCTAGACCCTTCACGCGAAATTTGGAAGGAGAATGCGCCCGTGGTGGGATGAATTTTATTTCAGTTCTTCCTACGATATCACACGAACTTTCTTATTTGTCCTACGAGTAGGAAAGGGGAAAAAAGATCTCAACTAAACCCTAGGAGTTTGCTAAGTGTGGGGATTTCACCTAGACTAGAAATTCTGGAGTCCGGGAGGTCGGTTATACATAGGGAAGTGTTTAAACACCCTACATATCTGTAGTACTCTACAGGAACCTTCTCTGTGTCATTGTGCTTGTGTTTGCTGCTATTGATTGGGAAAGTTTCTCCTTTGTGTTAGGAGAAGGAATTGAATTGATTTTAAAAGACAGACAGATAAACTGACTATTTTTGGTATTTTATTAGCTCGCTGAGATTCCTTGTGAACCTCATGCCTACATATCCCTAGCGGAAGTCAGAGCTTAATGTAGTTCGGGGAACTAACTAGGGAAATTAATTGTTTTTTTGTGCCTTGCTTGAAGCTCAAGGTTGAAGCTTGGAATTAAATCTCTGTTTACAGTAAAGAGACATGAAATTATCTCTACAGAGAGGTATTTGTACTATTCTACCACAAACATTTTGAAAGAGTGACAGAATAACTGGATTCATTTCATTCAAGAGGGGGACCTTACTTGTGTGTGTGCAAGTATGCCAGTCAGATGCCTCTTAAATGAAAGAAAGTTGCTCGTCCAAATTAGGGAAAGTGTACAAGTCTGGGGATGTGCCAGAGCATGTCTTTCAGAGTCCTAAATGGGAGACTTTGATTGAAATTGAAATTGAAATGTTTGTTTGTTTGAATGTGGTAGAGTAGTAAAAATATCTCTCTATGGAGATAAGCTATGTCTATCTACTGTATAAAAGATTTGACTTTAGCTGGCTTGTATGAGGCCCAAGCTTGAGGCTTTTTGATTGACTTGTTAATTATTAACTCTGGGAGATGACTCCATTGGGGATTAATTACAGGGTATTTTTGTGTTCTGTACAAAGCCCAGAATTGAGGCTGACTCTACTTAAGGAGACTCTATTTGTGTGTCTTGTACAAAGCCCAAGGTTGTGGCTAACTGTTGAGGATAATTGAATGAATGACTCTATTTTATGTGCCTTGTACAAAGCCCAAGGTTGTGGCTAACTCTGGCTAGGGAAAACATTATTTTCTGCCTTGTACAAAGCCCAAGGTTGAGGCGGACTCTCAAATGAATTAAGTATGGATGACTATATGGGGAAAGATCCTAAGTGTTAGGAATCTTTGACACAGGAAAGATATGGTTTATCTGCCTTGTACAAAGCCCAAGGTTGTGGCAGACTCTTGACAGGGGAGTTTTATTGTTTGGGTGCCTTGTATGAAGCCCAAGGTTGAGGCTAACTGTTTTTTGTTGGTTTTGACTCTACTGAGGAGGTTTCATTTATTAAAAGACTGTTTTTCTTTGGAAGCTAACCCTTTCCAGGGATTTTGACTCAGCTGGTGAATTTGTCTGTTAAAAGACTGACTTTATCATGTTTTTTTGGAGGCTGACCCTTTCCAGGGGTTTTGACTCTTTGGGGAAATTATCTCCTAAGAGAATGAAATTATTTATTGATTTAATTTTGGAGGCTAACCCTTTCCAGGGGTTTTTATTGAAATGAAGGAATGTGTGGAAGCTAACCCTTTCCAGGGATTTTATTTTAGACAGATGTTGGAGGCTAACCCTTTCCAGGGGTTTTGACATTTTGATTGATTTGGGTAGCACTCCATTAATTATTAAGGGATGAAAGGATTGGCAGAAAGATTATCTAGTGAGACTTCTTGTTTAAAGCCCAAGATGAAGGCTGACTCAATGCTGAGGGTGACCAAACATGGATCCTAGACTCTGCTAAGGAAGATTGATGAAGATAAGGGTGACAGAGACTGTCCATGTCTCTCATTCCAAAAATGTACTCAATGTGAAATTGAGACAAACTTAGCTTGTTTAAAGTCTGGTTTAAATTGGAAGAAACTCACCAGGGTAGGCTAAAAGGTGACTAAAGACCTGTTCCTATGTTTATAAGAAACCTGATGGGTCCTTGTATACAAGCTCAAGAGGAAGCTGGAAATGCTTTTAAGAAGCCTGTGGGTCCTTGTACAAAGCCCAAGAGGAGGCTAGTCGAGGGTCCTTGTTATAGCACAAGAGAAAGCTATGTAGTTTTGAACTTATTTTGGCTCTAAGCAAATGGGTAAGAGGTTTCACCGGGAATAATTCCTCTTTGGGTGGATGTGTCCTATTATTTTGGATTCTAAGGTTTTTGCCAAGATGTTTCACCGGGAATAATTCATCTTGGGGGTTTGAACTACAGATCTCTAATTAGGAAAGAGCCTTCACCGGGAAGACATTCTCAATCCTAGGCCATATTCCTATAATATATATATATAGTTTAACTGTCCTAAGGTTTATACTCAAACGCAGTTCTAAACTAATATATGCATAGTTTATATTTGACAGTAATTTAAATAAAGACTGTAAATTGAAAGCTTGTAAAGCCTAACCTGGATGGAGTGGAGGCCATTGAAGAAGTATGTACAGAGCCTCAACAGTATTTTTGTTGTTTTGTTGATAACAGTTGAATATATATGATAAACAGTTAATGGTTTTTTTTAAAACAGAAGAAGTGAAGATGGACAAAGGTCACATAGGTATCTGAAGAGTTTCACCGGGAATAATGCCCTTCAAATACCAGAAGAATGTTTTGAAAACAGAAAGAAGATTTTGAAAATACAGTTTTGAAAACAAGCTAAGAAGAGAAGGTTTTTGGGACTTACACTCTATTAGAGGCCCAGTACTTTACAGTACTGGTTATGAGAGTAATTTGAAAATGATTTTGAATGATACAAGGTTTTGTTGTTTGAAAACCTTAATCATTTTATTTAATCAGAGATTGAAAACAGTTTTAAGAATTGACAAAAGTCAACTTAATTAAAGTAAAAATAAAGATTTTACTTAATTAAGACCTAATCAATTAGGGTTTTATCATAAAATGATTCACAAAGTAATTAAGTTAAAACAAAGTGAATATATGTATTTAAAACATTTTAATATAACACTTAAATCATACTATTTTAAACCTAATAAAAATATATGAAATAAATAATATTTTTATGATTTTTTTTGATTATTCGTAAAATAGATATATTAAATGACAAGTGTGTGAAAAATGAAGTGAAAATGATTTATTTTGATAGGTTAAATAATTTGTTAAAGTTGTGAAGGAGTTAAATGGGAAAAGTGGTAAAAAAATATGGTTTTGTCACCAACCAGGTTTGAACCCACGCCCTTTGTATTACCAGCCCAAAACAACACCACTGAGCCAACGCGCGCTTGGTGTCATATGCATGGTTCCATTGCAATTCATATATTACTCAAATGCATAGAAGTAAAAAAGAAATAAAATCAAAAGGTCTGGGGCGAGGGGGATTCGAACCCCAGACCTTGGGCACGCGCAACACACAAACACTCTCTACCACTGGGCTATCACGTTTTAGTCGTTAATGAAACAGGTATCAATCAAAATAAAATAAACTTAGACCTGAGTTTGAAAATTGCGCGCCACCACCATCTTCGTCTTCAACCTCAAGCTCCATGAATTTGAATTTCTGAACTCACTCGTTTCTCAACCATTTGCCACGATGTAAACATGAAACTTGCTCTAAATTCACTCACGATTCTAAATATGTAACTAACATGAACTAATATTAACTACATCTAACTAATTTACCAGAAATCGTGAAGAACCCTAAAATTTCAAAATTAAATTAAATGACTATACTGAAAGATAAATGGATGATGATAGAGGGTTTTCAATCCTCTGATGATGCTGAACAAGATAGAATCGAGCTATTTCACAAAGAGTACTTAAATTAGAGAGGTGAAGTTCAGAAACTTACCTCTGAAAATGGAGGTCGTGAGGATGATTGAGGGCACCTGGGCTTGAATGAATGATCTCAATAGCTTCCCTGAGACTCAATGATGCTAACTGGATGTTTATTGTAACCTGAATCCTTCTGAATTGTTCTATGGACCTCCCTCGATTTGAGCTTCAAGTGAACATGGAGGGTGTTGATTCTCGAGTTACAGATGAGCTGCAGCCATCTGGTTAGCTTCACTATGACCTGAGGAGTGTGTCTGGATGATTGGCTTGCCTTGAAACCTTCTGAATCACTCCATGGACCTCCAACTGCAGATGCTCCAAAGTGAGAGCAACAATGGTGTTCCTCCACCTACAGAAGTGATCCAGGTGCTTGGATCACCTCAAATGACCTCCCTTGAGATGTTAGAATGCTCACTTCCCAAAGATAAGCTCTGGTTTGAAGAAATCGATTCTTCTTGCCAAAGAACTTTGAAAAACAATGAACAAGAGAAGAGAAAGAGAAAGCAAGTAATATGGTTGCTTTGGTGTGTTTTTGAATGAGGAATGCATCTGTATTTATAGGCAAATGGATCAGTATAGCTGCAGAGGAGTGAGCTTCCTTAGTGAGGTTGATTTGGTTTCTTAGCCATGAAGGAAGTTTGCAAATATCTCTTATGCAATGATGGGAATTTTGATTCCATTTGATCAATCCCCTAGCCCTCGATTTTGCTTGATCTTAGGGGACAATTCTGAGCCAGAAATGAGCTCTAATTGGTTGGTGAGAAGATTCCTTGGGTGATTCATCAATTTGCCATAAATTCACAAATGTAATCATTACATAATCACATGTTCTTGTTTTTAGAATCTTCTTCAATTCTTATGGCATGGTGAAAATGAATGCATGGCATGTTTTCAGATGTGTTATGGGTCGTGTAGCATCCATAAGAGAGGTTATTTGCACAAAATTTGCAAAGTCCAAAAGTGTCCATGACCTATAATTTCACTTCATGAGGCCAACTTTGAACAAGCATAACTCCTAGCTCAAATTGAATTTGGAGAAGGTTGAACACAATTTGGAAAGCCCTAAACATCTACTTTAAATCATTAGTTTATGTCTTCTTCA
Source organism: Vicia villosa (assembly GCF_029867415.1). Taxonomy (NCBI): domain Eukaryota; kingdom Viridiplantae; phylum Streptophyta; class Magnoliopsida; order Fabales; family Fabaceae; genus Vicia; species Vicia villosa. The sequence continues at coordinate 176,349,865 of NC_081182.1, forward strand.
GAATCATTTGGGAAATTTGTGAAAAATGAGCCCAAAGTTGGATGAAAACTAGGTTAAAACACTTAGAAAAATTTCTAAGTGTTTATGACCTAAACTTCAAAATTTCCAAAACTTCATAAATGGTTGATCTTTTGAAAAAAGTTCCTTTGTAAGATGTTGTTTTATTTTGCAAGATCTACAACTTTCATGTTGGAAGTTTTTTGAGTTGTGTAGGTGAAATTTTGAGTTCTCACCATGCCTTCAAAAACCCTAATTCCCGACTTTTCGCTCCTTGATGAATTTCTCTGAATTTCTTTGGCCAAATGACTTTGACATCCATATATTGATGATATTGATCTTTGAAAGTCATTTTTTGACCAAAAACCTTAAAAGTCAATGATGATCCTTCACAGTTGACTTTTTCCTGACAAAGTGAATTTTTGGGCTTTTGTGTAGAAATAAGATCTTCTCCCCAAATGGATGATATAAATGGATTATATGGAGGTAGTAGAGATCCTTGAATCATGTCTTGAGTTTTGGATTCATGCCCTGATTAAAAGTCAACCATCTTGGTGAATTAGGTCAAAACCCTAATTTGTCGACCATGTGAAAATAATGACTGTAGACTTTGAATTGAGGTGTAATGTCCAGTGGATCTTGTCATATGAGTTATTTGAAGATGATTGATGTCTTTGAATGGTTCCCTGAGGCTTTTTAGGGTTTCCCAAATGTGATCCCTGATTTCAGTCCTTGATAGGCTCAAAACCCTAGTCTGGTGACCTGAGTAAACCTGTACTCATATGACTGGATGTCTAATCAATCATAGATGAGAAGAGTGAAGTTTTTGAGCCCCATGATTGTATTAGAGACTAGTCTTTGTATTGATTGATCCTTTGCCTGAGCTTTCTTGTCTTTGAGCATCCTCGATTAGGTATCAGATGGAGAAATGACTGCTCTGGGTACTTGTCTTGACCTGATAAAAAATCCTGAAGATATGTCATCTCAGGGGGGTCAAAAATTAGGGTATGACAGATGCCCCTATTTAAGTTTCTTTTATCTGGAGGGAGAGAGATTGATATCTCGATCTCTCCTGCGTAAAAGAGACTTAAATATCAAAGAATGCCCGAATTTTGGGCGCTCCTGAGATGTTGTAATTGATAAAATCTTTGCATGACTTGATCCCGTTGTCGCACTTGGCGGGGGATGAGGAGACAAACTCCTGCAGAAATACTTGATGTGGGTTCTGGTGAATGGATGGCAATGTAGGATGCGCAATCCATCTTCTTTAACTAAGTGTTGATACTTAGAAAAAGATAAACAACCTCCTCTTGTTTCGGATGTCCATATCTCGAAACTGGTCTCAGTTGCGTTTGGACGATATCTCAGATAAAGAGAAAATCTCCAAAGGTTTGTTTCCTCATCAAACTTCTCATCAGCACTTGGAGACGAGACGCCATTTGATGGTAAATAAAGAAACTTCAAAGGTTTGTTTCCTCGTCAAACTTCTTATCAGCGCTTGGAGATAAGATGCCATTTGACGGCTGTAAAGAAACTTCAAGGGTTTGTTTCCTCGTCAAACTTCTTATCAGCGCTTGGAGATAAGATGCCATTTGACGGTTGTAAAGAAACTTCACCATCTTCCTTTTTGACTCGACGTCTTTGAAAGAATGTCATATGGCCTCATGATCTTTTGAGGGGCTAATGACTTTGTTTGAAGGCGGACGAACTGTTTTCGGGGTGAAAACTGCCATTCGTCAACTGATGCCTGGGGAATCAACGAACTGTTTCCCTAAGAGGAAAACTGCCATTCATCGACTCTGTGGGGGGGTTAAGCATCCCAGAAACAGACAAACTTTTTGAAGAAACTGCCATTTGTCGATCTCTTGAGTATTTAACAGACAAACTGTCTTTTCTTGGGAAAAGACTGCCATTTGCCAATTGCTAGGGGAGCAAACTGTCTTCTACTGGGAGAGACTGCCATTTGTCGACCCTGTCATGAAAGAAAGTGAGCAAACTGTCTTCTGCTGAAAGAGACTGCCATTTGCTGACTTTGTTATGATAGAAAGTGAGCAAACTGTCTTCTGCTGAAAGAGACTGCCATTTGCTGACTTTGTTGTGATAGAAAGTGAGCGAACTGTCTTCTGCTGAAAGAGACTGCCATTTGCTGACTTTGTTGCGATAGAAAGTGAGCAAACTGTCTTCTGCTGAAAGAGACTGCCATTTGCTGACTTTGTTGGGGATCATGAACTATCTTCTGGATGAAGACTACCATTCACTGATTCTGTTGGGGAATCATTTGTCGATCTGCTGGGAGATTCTGAATTTTCCTTTGACAAGAAGTGGCACCTCTTGACCCTGCTGGGGAAATACCAAACCTGTAGGGAGTTCCGGAATGTGAAGCAGACTATCTTATCTGAAGAGGACTGTCGAATGTCGCTCTGCAGGAGATTCTCGGCTGAGGAATTCCAAAAGTGAACAAACTATCTCTTTGAGGGAGACTACCATCTATTGACTTGCTTGGGGAAATCTCTCTACATGGATCGTTGTCTTGAAGGAAAAAGTTTCTCCAGGACTTGCAGGGGAAACTTGAGTTCATGCCCTCATGACTCGGGCATTCTCATGATTAAAAGCCTAATTTGACTATGCAGTTATGATGTAATGTATGCATGAGTATTATGACAATTATAAAATGTAAAGTGAATGTGAATAGAGTCGTCGCGGATGTAAAATCCTATGATACGTCTTGAATTCTTGTTGATCAGAAGATGTCCTCTTCTTGTAGTTCGAACTCTGTTTGGAATATCTGGCTATCAATTGTCCGCTGTCCGAAGTAAAAAAATATGAATTGAAGTAAAGACCCGTCATAGGGAGATGTTCGCAAAGCGACCTCATGGGGAAATATTGGTTCCCGGAGTCTCAACCATTCTCGGAGCAACTGTTTGCATTCTTCCTATTGTTTGTAAACCTTAGAAAGAAATTTCACCTTTATTTTTGCAAGTAAATTCATTTTTATTTTATGAAAACATTCGTTTCAAGAAAATGACTGTTTAAACTTAAAATGCATTTCAAGAAACTGAATAAGACTAGATTGCAAAGGAAAAGCACAAGGCTCAAATTATTATATATGGAATGGTAATCAGCCAAATGCTTGATTCCATGGAGTATTTACAAAGTTGGAAATTGGTAATTTTTGGGAAAAGGGCTACGATGAAACGTGACGACCGTTATCTCTCCCTTCCACTCCGAGTTGCACTGTATTCGTGCTTCGTAGAAGATGACCTACTGCTGATGAATACTCCGCTATGGATTTTTGAATGATCAAGTTTGTCCTGAACACAGTTACTTGCCATATATCCCTAACTTTTGCGTAAACTACCCCTTTCGGGTTTTAAGTTTACCGGGATTGATTATATATATATTTTTTTTATGTCTCTAACTTTTGCCTGAATCGCCCTTTCGGGTTTTCGATTCATCGAGACGCTCTTTTTTGCCTAAGCCGCTCTTTGCGAGTTTTCAACTTAGCGAGCTGTTTTTTTTTGTTTATTTAGGCGAAGTATTTCTTGACTGCGTCGACGTTCACAGGACGGGTGAATTCTTCTCCATCCATAGTCGTGAGTATTAAGGCTCCTCCTGAGAAAGCTCTCTTGACCACGTAGGGGCCGTCATAATTGGGAGTCCATTTCCCTCTCGAATCTGTGAGAAAAGATTGAATCTTTTTGAGTACAAGGTCGCCTTCTTTGATTGTGCGAGGTCGAACCTTTTTGTCGAAAGCTTTCTTCATTCTTTGTTGATATAGCTGTCCGTGGCATAAAGCTGTCATGCGCTTTTCTTCGATTAAGTTCAATTCATCGAATCTGTTTTGACACCACTCGGCTTCTGTTAATTTTGCCTCCATCAAGACTCTCATTGATGGAATCTCAACCTCTATTGGTAGGACTGCCTCCATGCCATATACAAGGGAGAAAGGAGTTGCTCCAGTCGAAGTACGTACTGATGTACGGTAACCATGAAGAGCATACGGGAGCATTTCATGCCAATCTTTGTAAGTGATGACCATCTTCTGAATGATTTTCTTGATGTTTTTGTTAGCTGCTTCTACAGCTCCATTCATCTTTGGCCTGTAAGGAGATGAGTTGTGATGTTTGATCTTGAATTCTTCACAAAGCTTCTTCATCATTTTGTTATTCAAATTTGACCCATTGTCAGTGATTATCTTGCTAGGAATGCCGTAGCGACAGATGATGTGATTCTTGATAAACCTGACGACAACTTGTCTTGTAACGTTTGCATATGAAGCTGCTTCAACCCATTTGGTGAAATAGTCTATGGCTACCAAGATGAAGCGATGCCCGTTGGACGCTTTTGGTTCGATCATTCCAATCATGTCGATTCCCCACATGGAGAAAGGCCAAGGGGAAGAGAGTATGTTGAGCAGAGATGGTGGCACATGAATTCTATCGGCGTAGAT